>NC_043965.1:1411776-1441776 GCF_902148855.1 Sphaeramia orbicularis | reverse complement strand
ATGTGTGATGTCATCACACACGCTGCATTGTTTTGGTCAGAACGTAGCCAACATGGCGTCGAGGCAGAACCGGTCCAAACAGACCACACCAGGTCCACTGGAACACTGTCAAAGCTTCCATTTCTTCAAAAGGGTGGAATCCCTCCAATATCCTCAAACATGCCCCCTCAAATACAAGTTTCTGAAGGTAGGGGAAAAGAAATGAGGTGCACTAGAACAGGAGCCGTGCCAAGCCGAGCCGAGTCGGTTCCACGTAGTGGAAATGCGGCAATAGAGGAATTAGAAAAGCGTCTTAAGTTTCACTTTCACTGTAGACAGTGAAGACAGTCAGTGCAATAGCAGTAGATGAACCGACACTACAGTGGCAACACCGTGGAGGTTTGGATCCAGCTGAGTCAAACATCTGCCTTAAACCAGAACACACCTAGACATGATTGGACCACAATGAACACATGTGGACAGATGGGACTGGACTAGAACCACACATCAGTAGAAAACACTGAAATGGAAACACCTAGAAATTGTAAAATAGAGTAGAAGTACAAGTAGAAATTGGACTTTGTCAAAATTATAGAAATATGGCTTTTATTTTGTGGAAAACTGTCATGGAAACGAAGATCATGTCTCTTCCAGGCTGCCAGAATTTTGGAGGTGAGTCCGGAGGTGCAAAGGAGGATGGGAGTGACCTCTGGGATGGAGCTGCTCACGCTGCCTCATGGTCAACAGCTACGACTGGACCTTCTTGAGAGGTGGGTTCAGGTCCAAAGACGATCCAAAGTCTGCAGATGTATGTCGGGGTTAGGTCGCCGTTCAAGTGCGTTGGTGTGCTGCAGGTTCCAGACGATGGCGACCACGTTGGCGGTGGACGTGTTGGGATGCACGGGGACGAGCGAGGAACGCGCCGCTCTGCTGCACAAACTCATCCAGATCGCCGCCGAACTCAAGAGCAACATGGGAAACATGTTTGGCTTCGCTGCCGTCATGAGGGCTTTAGAGCTGCCGCAGGTAAAGACCAGTGCAAGGCCCTGAACCCTCAGGAGTCTGAGCCTGTTATGGACGTTTTTGAGTACTTTTGATTTTGCCTTATATACTGTATACAGAAATGTTTACTGTACCCATGTTTGATATCTTTTTTTTCAGCACAACTTCATCTATCTGATCCGTCTATTATTTTTTCACTTTAACCGACTATATCAACACAAAAGGACAAAAAACACACAAAAAATACAAAATCCGATTTGAAAAATGTACATAATTTATTGCATAAATAACACATAGATGCTTAACGAACCTTTTCAAAGACTTTAAAAGTGAATATTGGTTCCAAATATTAGGTTTCTTTCCAGGCTATAAGCCGCACCTGAATATAAGTCGTACCTGACTATAGGCCGCAGGTGTCCACGATATAACATGAGATATTTCCACAGACAGATGGTAAACAGACAGATTATTTAAATATTTATTTCCATCCCTTCACTGCTTTTTTTCCAAACACTGTAACACGGCAGTAAAACAGCAGGAACAGGCTGGTTCAAAAACCCAGAAGTCATTGATCTGTATGTTCATCTTCCTTCTGCTCATTAAACCACTGCAGTCGTCTTCTTCAGTGTCAGAGTTGAACATCCTCAAAGGCTCCGTCACACTCCTTCCACGTCTCTCCTTCGTTGTCTCTCAGTATCTCTTTGGTGCTGCAGCTCTATTTCCTTCTTTACAGACATCGATTGGTTTTAACTTCAAAGCTGCATCATTTGCATTTCTTCGTGTGTTTTCCATGATGAGGGTTTGTGCGTGACACGTAAAATAATTGTTAAAAGTTCAGATTCAAACTCCTCCTCTTCATCACCTCTTCCTCCTGTCTGTCTCACTTTTGTACTTCCTGCTAGAGCGCCCCCTGGAGGCCATTAGCCCGTAGAAATCTGTACTCAAGCTGCATCGTTGTATAAGCCGCAGGGTTCCAAACGAGAAAAAAGTAGCGGCTTATAGTCCGGAAAGTACGGTATATACAATTAAAATTGTAATAAACTATTGTTATGACGCTAGGTCATATCTAGGTCTATTTATGTATATATGTTTTCTGTTTAGTGTGTGTGTTGTCTCCTGTCCTGTAGGTGTGCTGTGCCCTTTTTATGTCTCTTGTTTTTTTTGTAGGAAGCAATGTTATTATTGTTAACGAAAACTAGAAAATGCCGAAAACTAGAATTGAAAAAACATTTTCGTTAACTGAAATAAATAAAAACTATAATTAAAAGAAATAACGATAACTAACTGAAACTGTATTGTGTGCTTACAAAACAAACTAAAACGTATAAAAATTATGGATAAAATTCCCTTCGTTTTTGTTTTTATCAACGTCAGATTGATATGAAATCGATTTATTTCAGTGGAGCAATTTTAGCTAGCTAGCTAATCTATACTCAATCTGCATCGTTGTATAAGCCGCAGGGTTCAAAACGAGAAAAAAGTAGCGGCTTATAGTCCAGAAAGTACGGTATGTTAATTTTTTGGTTATTTCATTCATTTAGTGGAATATTTTGTTCCACTAAACCACAGGTGTCAAACATGCGGCCCGGGGCCCAAAACCAGCCCACCTAAGGTTCCAATCCGGCCGTGGGATGAATTTGTGAAATGTAAAAATTACACTGAAGAAATTATCAGTCAAGGATGTTCAATCTAAAGTGGGTCAGACCAGTAAAATACTATCATAATAACCTATGAATAATGAAAAAAAGCTATTGTTTTAGTGTCAAAAAAGTAAAATTACACAAAAATGTTTACATTTACAGACTGGCTTTTTGCAAAAAATATGAACAACCTGAAATGTCTTAAGAGAAGTATGTAGTATTTTAACAATATTCTGCCTGTTATTAAATGTTTTGTGTCTTTGTAGATCCACTGTGATCTATAAGTTGTGATGCACTTGTATAAATGATAAACTGAGGAGTAATATTTTTAAAATTACACTTATTTTTCTTAAGAATTTTCAGGTTGTTCATATTTGTTCATGTTACATTCAAGTACAGTTCGTAGATGTAAACATTTTAACTATGGAATTTTACTTTTTTCACTCAAAAACATAGAGAAAACTTTGGAGTTGATGTTATTTCTAAGTTCTTATCCTATTATTTACATTATTTTACTGGTCCGGCCCACTTCATTTCATATTAGGCTGTACGTGGAACCTGAACTAAAATGAGTTTGACAGCCCTGCACTAAACCATCTCTTTATGGATCCGTCATGTTGAAACTGGACGATATTGGAACTATCATTAGATCCTGCAGAGTTCACATGTACACGTACATTTTAAATTTTTAGTGTTTCTTGAGGCTTAAAATGAAAAGAGCATCAAATCTGTGCAGGAAATAAAGTCCAAATCCCGTTTAGAGTTCAAGTCCGTGTTAGTTTATTTATTTTACCAAAAATGGGTTTTATTTTGAAAAACTGCTATTTTTTTTGTTGACTTTTTACCTGTAGGTGTCTCGTTTGGAGCAGACGTGGACGACGTTACGACAACGACACACAGAGGGCGCTATTCTGTATGAAAAAACTCTGAGGCCGTTTATGAAGAGTCTGAACGACGGCAGAGGTAGATGTTCCACGTTTCACCAGAACTGGGTTAAATAGTCAGGACTGATAGTTTAAAGTCAGGACCGATAGTTTAACCGCCGTGCTTTGTCCTCCAGAGAGCTGTCCGCTGTCCAACACCACCTTCCCCCACGTCCTCCCCCTCCTGTTTCTGCTGGAGAAGAGCGTGGCGTTAGGCGAAGGGGTGGAGCCCTGGGAGACGGTGGAGGCCGGCGTAGACGTGGTCATGTTCCACCTCGGGGCAGCGAGGACGGTGGCACAGCTGGGAGGGATCTACCGGACCAACGCCGAGGCCAAACTACAGGGTCGGTTCTGATCCAGCATTCACTGATGATGAAGTAAACGTATGAAATGTACCGTTACGGGTTTTTTCAGGAAAGTGTTGTAAAAGAAAAGGAAGAAAATAAGCAAAAATAGACTTAAAATTATAAAATGGGTAGAATACTTGTTTCATTCGTCCTTTTCAGATTCAATTGAGAATCCACAATTGGAAAACAAAAAAAATGACTCGTTATGTCATTATTCATGTACAAATCAAAAATCAAAAAACAAGTTGTTTTTCATTCTTTCGAATGTATGCACCAATTAAAAATTGGAAATAATCAAATGGACCAAATGTGGCGTCAGTGTATCTGCTGGTAATTGGATTTTTTTTTCAGAAACAAAAGTAAAACTAGTGGTTCATTGATTTTTGTTTTAAAATTGAAAAAGAAAAACGCCTTGAAATTTAATTTTAATTCTTCTGTGTCAAAACAGATAAACCAAATTTTAAAAACGAATAATTTTTGTTTTCTCTTTCTAATAACAAAAAAGAAAGTTAGCCTACTACCTCACAGAAATCTGGAGTTCATAGACATTCATGGACGGAGCATGTCTACGATGTCCAGATTCCGTACGAACTGGAAGATTTGTACAAACCCAGCGTTCGTAAGAAAAAAAAACAAAAATGCCGTTTTACCAATATTTACTAAATGTCGAAGAAACAGAAGTGTGTAATGTCGTTTTTTCCGTTAAATCCCAAATGTGATGATTTTTTTATTTATTATCGTGAGATGACATGAGAAGTCATTCCATGAACATAGCGACAAATGTAAATTTTGTGTTGGTTTACAGATATATTCATTATTATTATTATTATTATTATTATTATTATTATTATTATTATTATATATTACCCTCTATCCCGTACTAAATTTTTAAAAAATGATTGGGTTTCCTGGTGTGTCTGCACTTCTTGCGCTAAGTTTCTCATATAACTTTTCTTCTTCACTTGTTGTAACATCCATCAACATGTGACTCTAGTTGCGATAAAAGGTGTTTCCATTGCAGTTGTGTGTGATATACCAATTGCTGGAAACCCACCTCTTGCCAGTGCACAAAAACTTTTATCAAAAAACAGGTTTTTTGGCAAAATTGTCATTTTTCCATTAGGCTCATTTTTATGTATAAGGTATATTGGCGCAATTTGAGGGTGAACGGAAAAGAGACTACTGTCGGTTTTCGTGGCTGGATCAGTCCACGAGTCAATGTTCAGCCTTTTTTAATGCGTTTAATGTTGACCGTTCCGTGTTCCGTGCAGACTTCCAGGTGCAGTCCGACGTCCTGGAGCTTTTCCAGACCGACTTCCAGATGCGGCTCCTGTGGGGAAGTCGAGGCGCCGAGGAGCGGCAGGCGCTGAGATTCGCCAAGTTTGACCAGGTGTTGACCGCCCTGTCCAACCGGCTGGAACCGCCCACCAGACCGCGTTGATCCCAGACCAGGACCTGTTCGTCTGCAGACCAGGAAGCAAAGCCTTCTGGGATCAGTCTGACGGTGGTCAGATGGGGACACCTACTGGGCAGGTCTCAGTATCGCATTCACACCGACACAGATGAGTTGAATGGTGGTTTCACTGCCTTTTCCTGGTATTTTTTATTCAATGGATCATCGGTCGCATCTTCGTGTCGACTCGGAGGACGGTCGTACGGTCCAATCCTCCTCTTATTCCAGAAATAAATGATCATCTAGGTTTTCCTGAAGTTCTAAAGAAGGCGGTTCTTTATGGATCTGCTCCGTACTACATGTGCACTGACTTTAACGGAACAGGTTCAGAGGTTGTGGTATAATCCAGATGAACCCGGATCAGACTGACCTCATATGGTGGGTACGTGGTTTTTGGCGACTGATATCTATTGAGACGTCTGCTTTTCGTCTAATATCTCATACGTCTGCTCTAGGAGTGTTAAATATGCTCACATGGTACGGTCTTTTTAATTAACACACATTTAGACTCTGTTTATCAGTGTTAAATACTCTACTGTTGGTCTTTAACACAGAAGTGCAGTGGAAAGTCCCACAGTTTGACCATGTTTCCTCAAAGGCCAGGGGTCAAGGGTCAGCAGGAACAAAACAAGGCCAAACCTCAAACACAAGTGGGTCAAATCTAACAGTATGGATAAATGTTCGTGGATATGTTCATTTCTACAGAATAATCCAGCTGTTTTCAACACTTTGTCCTAGATCACAGGTGTCAAACATGCGTCCCGGGGGCCAAATCCGGCCCGCCAAAGGATCCAATCTGGCCTGTAGGATGGATTTGTGAAATACAAAAATTACACTGAAGATATTAACAAGCGAGGATGTCAAAATCATTTGAATTCAGATTCCATATACAGACCTATTAGATCTCAAGTAGGTCAGAACCAGTCAAATACTATCATATTAAACCTGTGAATAATGAAAACAGCAAATTTTCTCTTTGTTTTAGTGTAAAAATGTAAAATTACATGAAAATGTTTATATTAAAAATCTGTTGTTCTACGAAAAGTGTGACTAACCTGAAATGTCTTAAGATAAGTAAATGCAATTGTACCAATATTCTGCCTGTTACTAAATGTTTTGCGTATTTGTAATTGTAATGTCAGTTGTAGCGCACATGTGTAAATGATAAACTGATAATCTGAGGCAGAATATTGTTAAAGTTGCAGTTGTTTTTCTTAAGACGTTTTCAGTTGTTCATGTTATTCAGATTTTTATAGATGTAAACATTATCATAATTTAATTTTACTTTTTTCACTGTTATTATTTTACTGGTCTGGTCCACTTGAGATCATATTAGGCTGAATGTGGAACTGAACTAAAATGAGTTTGACACCTCTGTCCTAGATTATTCATCTGAAGTGTTTCTTTCCAACTCGACCACTGCAGGTGTGTGTCTTTCTCATTGTAATTGTTGTATTGTTGCAAAAGGAAGTCGATTCAAATACAGTTTCACACCAAATAGGACCATTTCTACCAGCAATTAAAGCCTGACTCTAATATGAAGTCCATCACATGAAGGCCTGGTACCTTCTACAGCTGAGAGAAATAAAAGGCCTGGGAAACCTCACAAAACTTTATAGTCTGTCATGACGGAAAATCATCTTCATTGTGGCTCATTCACAATCAGACCAAAAAATAAAACATTTCAAACCTACACAGATGAAATACAGTAAAAAAAAAAAAAAAAACAATAAAAAATTGATTTATGAATAAAAATATAAATTAGCATAAAAGCTACATCATAAGTACGGTACGTTTAGTTGGTGTTGATCATCTTAATCACAGGTGTCAAACATGTGGCCCGTGGCCCAAAACTGGCCCACCATAGGATGAATGAACGTGAATGAATGCCAAGAAAACAGAAGTGCGTAATGTCGGTTTTTCCATTAAATCATAAATGCGATGATTTATTTATTTATTATCGCAAGATGTCACGAGAAGTCATTCTATAAACATGGCTGCAAACGTAAATATTGTGTTTATTTGCAGATATATTCATTATTATTATTATATATTACCTCTCTATCTCCGACTAAATTAAAAAATTATTAATTTCCTGGTGTGTCCACACATACCGTGCCATGTTTCTTTTAAAACTCTTCCTCTTCTCTTGTTGTAACGTCCGTCAACATCCGTTTTTTTTTTTTTTCTTCATGTGACTCTAGTTGTGGAAAAAGGTCTGTCCATTGCAGTTTTGCGTGATATATTTGCACAGTTTGAGGTTCAGCGGAAAAGCGATAACAGTCGCTCTTTGAAAAGTATTTATGGAAATTATTCTGTTCAAATGTCAACACTGCCCCTGGTGGTTCCCAGTGGTATTGCTCCGTTTCATCTGTTTGGGTTCGCATCTGCAAACTCTCAAAAAACGGACAGAATTATACCTGATGTACGCAGAGGATGGACAGAATGCTCCCTCTGTATCCGTCTGCATCTTTAACGTAGAGAACAAATTAACCCATAGATGTGTTTCCATAATGTTGAAAAAAGTGAATTTTAGGCAAATTTTTTACTCAGTTCAAAACAGAAAATGCGGAATAACCAAAAATAATTAGAGTCATGTGGTCAGAAGGTGACGCTGTGGTCTACGTTACACTAATAAACAGTAGAAGAGGAGCATTCTGTTAATGTTTTCCATCTAAAATGACCGTGATCTTTGTTCTCTTTAATCCACACTAACCTTCATAAAACCAACATTTAACTAGCTGATCAGTCATCTGACTTTTACATTCACCATGTAGGGATGTCAAGTGTTTCCATCTCCCATTAAGTACTAAAAAAAAGGCAAAAACCACCTAAAGCAAACAATTTTTTTTTTAATATATATTTTAATTCTTACATGAATATGTTTTTTAATGTAACACAACAAGACAAAAATATATAAATAAATGTAGAAAAATGGCATTAATCTTCCATAACTGTTCATTTATTGATGACCACTGAATACACAATTCACATTCTAAAATAAAAAAAAAATCAAAATGTAACTTAAACTGTTCATAACATGTAAAAGTAACACCATTAAAGAAAACTGTAAAACCTGACCATATATTTTATCTTTTAGGACCCAATAAATGAATCCCGTAATAAACCAAACCACTGTAATGCAGTACAGCGCCCTCTTCCTGCAGAAATACCTTTTTATGTTTTAATAGTAATAATAATAATAATAATTGTAATAATAATAATAGTGATAAGACATTGTCTGTTTTTTGTCTGAAGGCTGGACCTTTCTTCATGTATGTCATATTGTACAAACCAGTAACAGTTGAGCTGAATAACATTTGTATTCACATTTTCTTTCTGTCTTAAGGTGAATATTTAGTGGAATCTTTGAGTACGGTATTGGTACAGTTTATTTTCAGTTCAGTCACTTCAGAAATGGACTGTTCTGTTTTAAAACATAAGAAAGAAAGAAAGAAATCAGAAAAAAAAAAAAAAAAAAAAAAAAAGATGATGAATCATATCTGCAGAAGATTAGGGCCACTGGGGAAAAAATTAAGGTCCAGTATATATTTTTTATTATTATTCTGAGAAAAAAGTCAGAATTCTGACTGTTTTAAATATTTTTTAAATTATTGTTCTGAGATTGAGGTCAGAATTCTGAGGGGGAAAAAAAGTCTGAATTCTGACTCTTTTCCAGATTTTGACCATTTTGTTTTCAAAAAAAAAAAAAGAAAGAATTCAGAAAAATTAAAAAGAAATGATGAAACATATCTACAGAAGAGGATTAGAGTCACTGGAAAATAAATTAAGGTCCAATATATATTTTTTATTATTATTCTGAGAGAAAAAAAAGGCAGAATTCTGACTTTAATCTCAGAATTCTGACTTTTTTCTATCACAATAATAATTAAAAAAAAAACATATATTGGACGTTGATTTTGTTTTTTTTCTCAGTGTCCCTAATCCGTACATATCTGAAGTGAAATGTGAATGAACTAAAAGTATATGGACCACAGCACAGAGGTACAGTACATTTCTAATACCTTATAAATGTCTAATATTTATCTGAACTGTGAAGTGTCAATAAACATGTTTACCTCATCGAGTGTGTTTGATTATTTCACTGAAGTTTAAATGTACAAATCCTGCACAAACATGAAAAATTCAGATAAAATGCATGCTGTGAAACAGAAATTCTCTCACATTTTGTATCTTACGATTTCAGTGACTTCCAAGGTTCAGTGGTTATTGGCAAAACATTCAATGGTGATAAATGTAAACGAATAGATGATGAATGTTGACATCAGAATAAAAATAATTCTGGTTTTTTCATGAGTTTTTTTTTTTTAATCCAAAAGGAAAGATTTTGTACCAACATCGCCATCTACCATATGGATTAAATACTTTCTAAACATGTTTTAATTCATGACAATATGAAGTCAATTTTCTGCTCATTTCTTAATGTTCTTACTGTATTTTTTATCCTCATATACTGTTTTTCAGTTCTTCAATATTTGCTGAGTTAATTTTAGCCATTTTATTCACTCAGATTGACGATACCAAGAACATCTTAAGATAAAAAGGACACAAAAACAAAGTAAAGTTAAAAATTATAGGTTTTTATTCCTTTTTTTATCAATGGAGTCAAAAATGAAGAGATAATTTGACTAATTGTAAATTCTAAAAAGATTTAATTTCGATATTTCATTTGAATTCATATTCGAGATGTAGAATTTGGTTAAAACAACAATTAATTTTTATCAGAGAATGAGATTTACAATAAAACCACACATTTGTTTAAATAAAATAAACTTTGACACCGCTCGTGTATTTGCTGATGTGTTTTCTGGACTGTGATCCTCCAACGAGCCTTTTTCAGACACTTTCTGGGAAATGTAGTCCTTTATGATATTTCGCTCTGTTTATTCCATGACTAACCCGGAAGTAGAAAAAACTACAAAACTACTGGTCTCCTGTGGGAAACGTCCAGTCGGTTTCTCTGCCAACGGGGCAGCGAAGATGTGGACCACCCTGTCTGTGTTTATACTGTGTTTTTTCAGTCCTGTTTGCTGCGTTTTTCAGAAGCTTTACTGCACTTTATCCGACAGTTGCGACTGTGACTTTAAACCCAATATCAGAGGTGAGGTGTTATATTTGTCTCAGTTAGCCGTTTAGCTAACGGACCTGCAGAGCTGCTACTGTCTCCTGTTAGCACACAGCTAAGTGAGCTAAAAGAGCCACTTTGTACTATTTAACTTTAATAATGTATGTTTTGTGTGTTATGTTTGGGTGAAAATGGTGTTAACAGACTTACCTTTTAATTGTCAGTGTTTAAAAAGTGCTAATTAATACTAGCATAACTGTAATAACTATTAGCATGTTATGCTAGCAGAAAAGGAAGTTCCATCTACTCTGATGTAAACAGACCAAGTGTTTACAATGTTTTCCTTATTTTGAGTGCGACTCCATTAACACAATTTCCTTTTTTTATTCATAGTTTTTAGTTAAAAATGATAGTGTCCAGGCTGTTATTACATCTTAAGTAATCTAGTCAAGAAACTTTGTTTACACATTAACCAGATATTTTGCTTTTATGGTATGTCTGGTCTGTTTTTACACTGACCGTGGCCATTTTGGGGTTTTTTGTTATTTTTGAGAAGTATGTTACTGCTAAGAAGTGACAGTTTTACAACAATAATGCACAAAAGTAAACTGATAGTGTATTTTATTTTTAATATCTGTGTTATTGTCATGAAAAGGACAGAGTTTATTTTTGTTTTTTAATGTGTATTATTGTTATGAAATGGACAGTTTATTTTTGTTTTTGATATGTGCACTATTACGTTTATGAAAAGGACAGAGATTAGTTTAGAATAGAATAGATCTTTATTGTCACTGTCACAGGAACAATGAAAATCAGTTCAGCAGCTCAGTTCAATTTAGTAGCAAAACACTTAGTGCAAAAGGGACTGTATAAGAAAAATAAAAGACAAATATCACAGTGTTAAGAAAAAGTGGACTGTGCAAGGGCTTCAGAATAAAATCAACACACGTGCTACTAAAGTAATGCTAGAACTCCTGACGTGAACAAAATATACAAAAGCTACAGATGAGTGATATGTACAACAAATAGGTTATAAACAGGTGGTAGTAATGTGAAAGGCTGCTGCAAAATGGACAGTCTACCCTTGATATGTACAGCAATTTTGTGTTTTTAGGATAGTCAGAATTTAGTCTGATATGTGAGGATTTTTGAGTTACTAATGGGATCTGACATAGGAATTTAGGCTAGGTGAAGAATGGGGTAATGGGGCGGGAGATTATAAGTGAAACTTCATCCCGCTCCTTTTCGAATGTTTGGCTTTCTTTTTATATAATTCTTTTGTTGTTTGATTTAATGCAATATTCAAAATAAATGAATGAATAAATAAACAAACACTTTAAGTGAGAAACTGATTTAAAACCAGCAAATCCTGAGATATTCTGACATGTGCGGTGACAGGTAACTTGTTTTTTTTTGTCAACCAATTACCATTTATTATAGAGCCTGACTGATATGGGATTCTTTGGGCCGATAATGGTATTGGGAGCTAAAAAAAATCCGATATCCAATATATCGGCCGATATCTGATATTGGCCGATAACCGATATGTTGGCCGATATATGAAAGAAGAACATTGGTCTACACAGGATATAATAATCTTATGTTGGATAATTGTGGACAGGTGAATTAACAGTTGCATAAATCTTCGTTTCTCACAAAGATAATTTACACAACTTTCAAACGCTGTACAATAGTCTGATATTAGACTAGTACACTGAACCAAAATATAAATGCAACACTTTTGTTTTTGCTCCCATTTTTCATGAGCTGAACTCTAAGATCGAAAACTTTTTCTGTGTACACACAAGGTTTGTTTCTCTCAAATATCATTCACAAATCTGTCTAAATTTGTGTTAGTGAACACTTCTTCTTTGCTGAGATAATCCATCCACCTCACAGGTGTGGCATATCAAGATGCTGATTAAACAGCAGGATTTTTGTACAGGTGTGCCTTAGGCTGGCCACAATAAAAGGCCACTCTAAAATGTGCAGTTTTATCACACAGCACACTGCCACAGATGTCACAAGTTTTGAGGGAATATGCAGTAGTCACGCTGACTTCAGAAATGTCCAGCTGAGCTTCTGCCTGTGAATTGAATGTTCATTTCTCTACCATAAGCCATCTCCAAAGGTGTTTCAGAGAATTCATGAAGAAGACTGTGTGAGGAAAATGGTGGTCACACCAAATACTGACTGGTTTTCTGACCCCCCTGGACCACCCAATACAGTAAAAGTGCACATTTTAGAGTGGCCTTTTATTGTGGCCAGCCTAAGTCACACCTGTGCAATAATCCTGCTGTCTAATCAGCATCTGGATCTGCCACACCTGTGAGGTGGATGGATTATCTCAGCAAAGGACAAAGGAGAAGTGCTCATTAACACAGATTTAGACAAATTTATGAACAATATTTGAGAGAAATAGGCCTTTTGTGTACATAGAAAAAGTTTTAGATCTTTGAGTTCAGCTCATGAAAAATGGGAGCAAAAACAAAAGTGTTGCATTTATATTTTGGTTCAGTGTATGTGACCTGTGGGGAACCACAGGTTGTAGATGTTGTAGTTTTTATGCTGGAGAAAGCAGACTCTAATTTATTATAATATTGTCCTCTGTATTTTGCATTTTCCTGTAATAAATGCACTGATCATGTACATGTTCTTAAAAGCTCAGAGTAAATTCAGAGTTATCATATAAAACAGAGAAAATTGAATGAAACATTTTAGATCAGTAGATGTTTTTGCTCACAGGAGGCCATTTATGTTTGAGCATTAAACAACCAGGATCTACATATTTACCGAACAACAAATAAACATGGTTTTCTAGGAGTTACAGTCATTCAGCAGCCGTTCGAGTAGCAACACAAAAAAATAAATCCAACAAAAGTCAATTGAAGTTATATTTTGACCATAAATCTTTCTATACTCCTGTGTTTCTGTGAACATGGACTCTCCGGGTACATGTCGACGCCCTCTAACATTAACGTCATATTTTACTGTCGTTACACAGACCTAGAGTGGGATCTCTACAAAAATGTCTACGGCCAACATCTGGCCCAGGAGATCGTGTCGGAGGAGGTGGCGAGGTTCCTCCAGGAAAAGAACCCCGAGCGGCCTCTGGTCCTGTCGTTCCACGGCTCCTCGGGGACCGGGAAGACGCTGGTCAGCTCCATGCTGGGGGGTCACCTGTACGGCTCGGCCATGAGCAGCCCCTACGTCCACCAGTTCATCCCCACGCTGCACTTCCCCTTAGCGAACCGAGTGGACGAGTACAGGGTCAGTCTGATCACACTGAACGAAACCTGGATTTAATGACTTGGTGAAGCAGATGTGACCAATTCAGTCACTGGTTTAGGGTGAA
This sequence comes from Sphaeramia orbicularis, assembly GCF_902148855.1. Lineage (NCBI taxonomy): Eukaryota > Metazoa > Chordata > Actinopteri > Kurtiformes > Apogonidae > Sphaeramia > Sphaeramia orbicularis. The sequence goes on along the minus strand of NC_043965.1, from coordinate 1,427,991 downwards.
ATTATGTCGTTTTAACCGTTGTTTTTACATATTTCTGAAAGAGACAGAGTTTTTGATGAGTTCCCAGCAGAGAAGGGAAAAACAAAACATTATGTGAAATAACTGAGGTGTTTTAAAGTCTTTCAGCCCCTTAAATGGGGTACACACATACAGATTTTCTTTATGTTTTCTTTTTTATCTGTTCCAGACCCCACACATGAAGATAAAAAAAAAATCAGGTATTGAACAGTTTTGATCATACGGTGTGTGGTGTTCTCTGATAATCTCAACACACCACACACACTGATTCTGTCCCACCACCGATCTAAAATCTAGTCCTCCAAGACAGAAATCTCACGCGATTAAAAAAAAAATAGAAGAAACATAGCAATGACTGGAAAACACAACACGTCATTTCGGTTGTGCTACAACTTGGTGGAGACGTTGAATGGACATTCTGGGGTTTCCCACAGCTCATGACTTAATTTCTTAAGGTCCACCGAACTTTATTTACACCTGCTTCCTTGTTCTTGATTGGCTACATTCCGTTCCGTGTCACAATTCATGGAGTCATAACTTGTGAGTCGTCGGCTTTCCCCACACACGCTAAGATTTTTGGTCGTAAATATTGAACAAGTTTAATATTTATGATTGTTGGCCCCGACCCATTTCAGAACCGCTTATCGGGACACATTCACTCATAACACACCTCAGACCACAGGAGAATCTTGTAAGACATAAGATAATCTGGCGTTTGCCGTCCTTGGTTGGAAAAAGGGATAATCGGGACAAAAACAGCCCGATAATCTTTATGTGTGTACCCGCTTTAAACCTCACTATTATTGAGCCCAAATACAGTCACTCAGTAACAGAGGCCACTGTTTATCTGCATTTCATAGATTTGATGACTTTATGGTTTGCAGATTGGCTGATGCGTAGGCGCTGTGATCCTACTCTTCTCGTCTCAAACAAGTAACTGATTGTTCACAGTTACATTTCCTCTGAAAAGTAAAAAAAAAACTCCTCATGGACAGGGGTAGTGATGTTAGCTCTAATACCTAAGCTTCGAAGCATGTGTCAAAAAAAAAACAAACCAATTGTCAGTGGAGCTTTGTGTCGGAGCTTGATTGGTTTTTTGCTGATCACGTGACCCATGACGTCCAAAGCCTCATTTGCGACCCCTTCCATGGAATCAGCGATTAAACCAGTCAGCAGGTGTTCGTGTCAAATGGGTCGAGTAGTGATTCACTACAGATGTATTGACAAGATTCGTTACTTCAAAAAGCTTCACTAGGCGAGGCAAGTTTATTTGTATAGCACTATTTATACACAGGGTAACTCAGTGCTTTACAAAGGCATAAAAAAAAAAATAACAAGACATTGAAATTACATTAAAATGAAAAAAGGGGGAAACAGATATTCAGATCATTTAAAATGCATTTACAGAACTAGAAGAGCACCAGAGAGCGCAGACCTATACCAAGACAGATCTGTTCCCCCCCCATCACCACCAAAATTTAATCATTTGTTCCTTGTGCCAGTATCAACATTTCCTGAAAATGTCATGAAAATCTATCCATAACTTTGAGTTATCTTGCTAACAAACAAACAAACAAACAAACAAATACACAAAGCAAAGTCATCACAATACCTCCTGGCAGAAGTGATAAAAGAAAGACAATTATATTAAAATCATACATTAAAATTGACATTAAAAGTAAAAGAGTAAAGCAAGATGTTAAAATCAAAAAAGTGCATTTAAAAGACAAGACTGACTAGACAGGGGTCGCAACTGGGAAAGCAACAAAAACCACAAAATGGGATAAAACTGAAAAAGGGAGGGTCCTTTTTAGGGGTTCTAAAAGTTCACCCTCTGAGTCTATGACACAGACGGATAAAAGGGAACAGTGGGCCTTAAACAGTATTTAAATGGGCGGGGGGGGGGGTGTCTAACTGGAAACTGGGACGTTTGGGGGTAAATGGCAGAAAGCTCGATGTGGACAGAAGCGTCCACTGAGCTGGAACATCCACCTCCTTTTAAAAACTCCACTGACTAATCACAGCCAGGTGAGGAGGAACACAGCAGGTGACAGCGATAAACACGAACGACCTGTGGACCACATCCAACCGCCTGAGTGTGCACACGTTAGGAATGAGAACAGGAAGGATGAAGTGTCTTTAAAACAGGAATCGCTGAACTTTGCACTTCCTTCAGAACATTAAAAATAGACAAAAACATACAGGACACAAGTCAAGTGACTTACAAGTGTTATAATTGTATTTTTTACCTCCGCCAGGAAGTATTGGGATCACTTTGCTTTGTGTGCATGTTTGGTTGTTAGCAAGATAACTCAAAAAGTTATGGACGGATTTTCATGAAATTTTCAGGAAATGTTGATACTGGCACAAGGAAGAAATGATTAAATTTTGATGGTGATTGGGGGGGGGGCAGATGTGTCTTGGCGGAGGTCTGCGCTCTCCAAGTGCTTTTCTTGTTTATGTAGTGTTTTTACATTACAATAGGAGGGCTAGTGCTATTTATTGTTCTGTATTTTTTATTATTGCTGTGATTGTTATTTGTTATTTATTTTTCGATATTGGGTGGAGAGAGAGCCAGAGCACACTGTAGTCGCTTTTCCATCGGAAATCTGTGCAAAACTTTACCAATATTTACTCAATGTCGCAAAAACAGAAGTGCGTAGAAGGCTCCATAGCTACCATGGAAACACCGTCATCTTCTACAACATTCACCAGTGTGTGTGTATATGTATATATATATATATATATATATATATATATATATATATATAAAATAATAAATGAAATGAACAATAACACGTTTAAAAAAATCCTACAAAATAGTAATGTGGAAAAAAATAAGCAAAATGAACAAAAACATCAAAACTAATCAATAAAATGAACGACAATAAAAAATAAATCAACAAAATAATCCGGAACGTCAACAAATTAAGCCACAAAAGGAAGTAATTTGAAGAAAAACAGTTTTTAAAAGGCAACAAAATGAACAAAAGCAAATAAGAAAATTTACAAAATAATAAATAACACGGAGAAAACTAGAAGCACTCAGAGAGCGCAGACCCCCACCCAGCAGATCAGTCCCCCCCATCACCACCAAAATTTAATAATTTGTTCCTTGTGCCAGTGTCAACATTTCCTGAAATTTTCATCCAAATCTGTCCACAACTTTTTGAGTTATCTTGCACATGGACAGACAAACAAACCAACACCGACAAAAATGTAACCTCCTTGGCAGAGGTAATAAGCAATAAAATAAACAAAAAACAACCAAAGGAATCAATAAAATCAACAAAATGAATGGAAAATTGAAACAGTGATTCAACAGTAAAACCCATGGAGTTGGATCAGCAGTCGCTTTTCCATCAGACATCTGCGCAAAACTTGAGAAAAGCTGTTAAATGTCCGTTTCAGTCACCGTATGTGTAAAAGCTGTTAAATGTCCGTTTCAGTCACCGTATGTGTAAAAGCTGTTAAATGTCCGTTTCAGTCACCGTATGTGTAAAAGCTGTTAAATGTCCGTTTCAGTCACCGTATGTGTAAAAGCTGTTAAATGTCCGTTTCAGTCACCGTATGTGTAAAAGCTGTTAAATGTCCGTTTCAGACGGAGCTGAAGACCTGGGTCCAGGGGAATCTGACGGAATGCGCTCGCTCTGTCTTCATCTTCGATGAGATGGAGTTGATGCCTCCGGGCGTCGTCGACGTCCTGGAGCCTTTCCTGGGTCCGTTCCACGTTGTGTTCAGCACAAACTACCGCAAAGCCATCTACGTTTTCATTAGGTACGAACCCGTTCAAGGCAGAGCTCAGTGCGGCTCCAAGTGAGCGCATTAAACACACTTTACACTCCATGGTATTAAAGGTCAGATTGGTTTTCACAGTTTATTTTAGGTCTGAATTCAACTGTTGTTCATTTGTGTTTGTTTAAATTCTGATCCATCCACTAAAACCATCCCATAATAAACAGTGTTAAATTCCTACAGTAACACCCTTCTACTAGTGAGTACAAGATACACACATTTAACATTTGACCTACAACCAAAAATAATAATAATATGAACTAGTGTTGGTGTTAATCACTGACATGTGACAAGATGAAAAAAATAAATAAATGAACCAATTTTTATGTAGAATATTGAAAAAAAAGTGCCATGTTTTCCTAATTGTTCATTAATATGTTCATTTTGTTCATTATTTTGTGTATTCTCTTCATTAGTCTTGCTAATTTTGATTATTATTTCCCCTGATTTTTTTTTTATTGTTTTATTAACTTTTGTTCAGTTCTGCATTGTTTTCTTAATTATTGCTAATTTTAATCATTTCCTGTTTTATTTTATTATAATATTTATTAATTTTTGTGATTGTGCTCCTCATTTTAGAACATTTTACTTAGCTCAAAAAATAATACTGGATATGAAACAATGTGGGTGTTAATCACTGACACAGGAGGAAAAAAATAAATACCTAAACAATCCAATTTTTATATAGAATATTGGGGGGGGGACAAATGTGCCATGTTTTCCTCATTTTTCATTAACATGTTCATTATTTTGTTTATTCTCTTCATTAGTTTTGCTAATTTTGATTATCATTTCCCCATTTCCATCATTTTGTTCATTTTCTGCATTATTTTTCTTGGTTTTTGCTCATTTTAATCATTTCCTGTTTTATTTAATTTTTTATTATATTAGTTATTAATTTTCTTGATTGTGCTCTTCATTTTAGAACATTTGGCCTATGCCAAAAAATAATAATGGATATGAACCAGTGTTGGTGTTAACCACTGACATATGACTGCATGAAAAAAAAAAAAAAGAAAACATAATGTGCACCCACTTGAAAACCTTCGTCCTGACTTCAGGCGCACTACTGCCCCCGGTGGCCTGACTTATCAGTGCATGCTAAAGTTTTTGGAGGGACAGACTAACTGATGATAGCCTGCGGCCAGTGTGGTCGAGGGTAAGAACGGATTGAATTTTGATGTAGAATATTGAAGAAAAAAAAAGATTTTTGTGTTTTTTTGCATCAATAAATGTGTTTGGGTTTTTTTTACATTACAAACATGGCCTTTAAAGGGTTAAAACTATGACAGTTATTGAGTATTTGGTATTTGTGAAAAGCGCTTTGCCATCACGATGTGCTGTAGGTGGTTCAAGGAGCTGTTTGGGTGGAGAACGCAGGTTACATTCCTGACTGCTGGATGTTTAACTCTGTGGTTGTTTGTCTCGTAGCACCACGGGGGAGGAGGTGATCAACAGAGTGACTCTGGAGAACCGGCAGGCCGGACGGGACCGGGAGGAGATCAGGCTGAGCGAGCTGCAGGACGCCATCGCCCAGACGGTTTATAACAGCAGCCACAGTAGGTGGACGTCAGTGAACCCATGACAGACGCACAGAACAAACTGAATATCTGGAGGCAGTTCATGTGTTCTGGTTCTGTCTCCTCTGACGTGGTTCTGTTGTGTTCTGGTTCCGTCTCTAACGTGGTTCTGTTGTGTTCTGGTTCTGTCTCCTCTGACGCGGTTCTGTTGTGTTCTGGTTCCGTCTCTAACGTGGTTCTGTTGTGTTCTGGTTCTGTCTCCTCTCATGTGGTTCTGTTGTGTTCTGGTTCTGTCTCCTCTCATGTGGTTCTGTTGTGTTCTGGTTCTGTCTCTCTCTAACGTGGTTCTATTGTGTTCTGGTTCTGTCTCTCTCTAACGTGGTTCTGTTGTGTTCTGGTTCTGTCTCCTCTGACGCGGTTCTGTTGTGTTCTGGTTCCGTCTCTAACGTGGTTCTGTTGTGTTCTGGTTCTGTCTCCTCTCATGTGGTTCTGTTGTGTTCTGGTTCTGTCTCCTCTGATGTGGTTCTGTTGTGTTCTGGTTCTGTCTCTCTAACGTGGTTCTGTTGTGTTCTGGTTCTGTCTCTCTCTAACGTGGTTCTGTTGTGTTCTGGTTCTGTCTCCTCTGATGTGGTTCTGCTGTGTTCTGGTTTCCTTCTCCTCTGATGTGGTTCTGCTGTGTTCTGGTTTCCTTCTCCTCTGACGTGGTTCTGTTGTGTTCTGGTTCCGTCTCCTCTGACGTGGTTCTGTTGTGTTCTGGTTCTGTCTCTCTTTAACGTGGTTCTGTTGTGTTCTGGTTCCGTCTCCTCTGATGTGGTCCTGTTGTGTTCTGGTTCCGTCTCTAACGTGGTTCTGTTGTGTTCTGGTTCCGTCTCTCTTTAACGTGGTTCTGTTGTGTTCTGGTTCCGTCTCCTCTGATGTGGTCCTGTTGTGTTCTGGTTCTGTCTCTAACGTGGTTCTGTTGTGTTCTGGTTCCGTCTCCTCTGATGTGGTTCTGTTGTGTTCTGGTTCCGTCTCCTCTGACGTGGTTCTGTTGTGTTCTGGTTCTGTCTCTAACGTGGTTCTGTTGTGTTCTGGTTCCGTCTCCTCTGACGTGGTTCTGTTGTGTTCTGGTTCCGTCTCCTCTGACGTGGTCCTGTTGTGTTCTGGTTCTCTCTCTAACATGGTTCTGTTGTGTTCTGGTTCCGTCTCCTCTGATGTGGTTCTGTTGTGTTCTGGTTCCGTCTCGTCTGATGTGGTTCTGTTGTGTTCTGGTTCCGTCTCCTCTGACATGGTTCTGTTGTGTTCTGGTTCTCTCTCTAACGTAGTTCTGTTGTGTTCTGGTTCCGTCTCCTCTGACGTGGTTCTGTTGTGTTCTGGTTCTGTCTCTAACGTGGTTCTGTTGTGTTCTGGTTCCGTCTCCTCTGACGTGGTTCTGTTGTGTTCTGGTTCTGTCTCTAACGTGGTTCTGTTGTGTTCTGGTTCCGTCTCTCTGCAGGCGGGTTCTTCCAGTCCTCCATCATCCAACAGAAGCTCATCACCGCCTTCGTTCCGTTCCTGCCGCTGACTCGCCTCCACGTGGAGCGCTGCGCCCGCTCTCAGCTGTGTCAACAGGGTCACTGCCAACGCGCCGACGTGGTGGAGGCCGTGGGGGGCGACATGAGCTACAGCCCCACCCAGGGGCGGTTCTTCTCCACCACCGGGTGCAAGGCCGTCCCCGCCAAAATCAACCTCTTCCTCTGAGAGAAGGGGGTGGAGTTAAAGGACGGAAAGGGAAATGCCGCTGAGGTGAGTGTCGCCACGCGGAGGTCAGAGGTCAGAGCGGAGGAGGGTTACCGCGGACCCACCTGGAGCTTCAGTTTCCTGAGGCCCCTGAAGGCATCACAGACATCAGGAGGACAGTCCAGAGTTTAGAGCTGGAGTCGAGGTGTTCGTCTACAGCAGGGACGTCCAGGTTCCACATTCAGACCAGTATGATCTGAACCGGGTCAGAACCAGTCCAATAAGAACAGAAGAACCTGTCAATAATAACCCAAATGTTTACCCCGCCCCCAAGGAAAGGAAAGGGGTAATGTTTTTGGTTCAGTTTGTTTGTTTACACTGTAGCAGTAAAACTATTAGTTGAATTCATATCAGATTGGGTTCATAGATTACCAGTGACCCAGAATAAATCTGATTACATTTTGGGAAAAGTAGGACAAAATTCAAATTTTTTAATGATTTTTAAAAAATCTTCCCTTTTACTTCTAATGGGTGAAATATGTGTGAGGGGCGGGGTTTGTTGTTCCTGACACCACTGGTTCTCTTGTGTTTTAGTGTGAAAAAAGTCTAATTATATCATGAAAATGTGAACAACCTGAAATTTCTTTAGAAAAATATGTGCAATTTCAACAATATTATGTCTCAGTTTATTGTTAACACAATGTACAGATCAGTGGATCTACAAATACACAGTATTTAATAACAGACCTTTAATTTTTTTAAAGACATTTCATGTTGTTTCAAGTTATTCACATTTTATTGCAAATGGATAGTTGGTAAATGTAAATATTTTCATACTGTGATCAAATTTTTTCACATTAAACCAAGGAGAACATTTGGAGTCATTATTTATAGGTTATTATTCTAGACTTTAGATCATTTTGATCTGAATGTGGAACCAGAACCAAAACCAGTTCAACGTCCTTGACTTTTAATATCAACAGTGTAATTTATGCACTTTACAGATTCATCTCACGGGAGGGGTCGGACCCTTTGGATGGACCGGACCCTTTGGATGGACCGGACCCTTTGGATGGACCGGACCCTTTGGATGGACCGGACCCTATAGAGGCCGGTTTTGGCCCACGGACCGTATGTTTGACCCCCCTGGTCTACAGACCCAGTTCATGATGGATGACTGGATCCTGTATTTATTGTTCTTCGTCCTCAATGAGGTCACCGTCAGCAGGTTGATGGGCGGCGGCATCAGGATGACGCCCTCTTTGACCTCTGTCAGAAGTAATGGGCGGAGTCACAGCCTCCTCAGCAGGATGTGCAGATTTCAACAGGTGGCTTTACACTTGAAGATGTTTTTATGTGTCAGAAAGACTCTGGTGTGAAAGGAAACTAAATGTGTTGAAACAGCTGAAACCTTTGTCTCATGTGAAACGTGTTGAAGCATCAACAGGATGATGGTGCATTTAATGAACTGATGGAAGAAGGGAACCTGAAGTAACCACCACAAGTTCAGCCTAAGGCTCCGTTCACACAGCAGGTCTAATGCACAACTGGGATTGTTTGGTGAAATCCGATGTTTTTTCTGTGCTCGTTCATATTCCACATTAAATGTGACTTCTATCAGTTTTGAGTCTGAACTGAATGTGACCCTGAAGTGACCCACATGCACTAAAGAGGTCCTGAAGTGACCCACATGCACTAAAGAGGTCCTGATGGAATACACTGTGTTTACGGAAGTAACACTCCTGGGACGCAGAATTGTAACGTTTGTCGCATTTCAATGACGTGAAGGTCGGATAAATGCGACCTGGACGTTCAGACTGAAGTCACATTGGAAAATATCAGATCTGTATCAGTTTTAGAACCGCATGTGAAAGTGGTCTGGGTCAGATTCAGGACCACATACGAAGGCGGTCTGGGTCAGATTTAGGACCACATACGAAGGCGGTCTTGGTCAGATTCAGGACCACATATGAAAGTGGTCTGGGTCGGATTAAGGACCACATATGAAAGTGGTCTGGATCAAATTGAGGACCACATATGAAAGTGGTCTGGATCAGATTGAGGACCACATACAAAAGTGGTCCGGGTCAGATTTAGGACCACATATACCAGTGGTCCGGGTCAGATTTAGGATCATATATACCAGTGGTCCGGGTCAGATTTAGGACCACATATACCAGTGGTCCGGGTCAGATTTAGGATCACATATACCAGTGGTCCGGGTCAGATTTAGGACCACATATACCAGTGGTCCGGGTCAGATTTAGGACCACATATACCAGTGGTCCGGGTCAGATTTAGGATCATATATACCAGTGGTCCGGGTCAGATTTAGGATCATATATACCAGTGGTCCAGGTCAGATTTAGGATCATATATACCAGTGGTCCGGGTCAGATTTAGGACCACATATACCAGTGGTCCGGGTCAGATTTAGGATCATATATACCAGTGGTCCGGGTCAGATTTAGGACCACATATACCAGTGGTCCGGGTCAGATTTAGGACCACATATACCAGTGGTCCAGGTCAGATTTAGGATCATATATACCAGTGGTCCAGGTCAGATTTAGGATCATATATACCAGTGGTCCGGGTCAGATTAGTGCTGTTCAGACTGTCTTTAACAGATCAGATCCAGGTCACATATGGGGGAAAAAAATCGTTTTTTGACCACATTTACCTGCAGTGTGAACGGAGCCTTAACTCACAAAAGATGAAAATACACAAACACTGGAGTCTGAGTTGGTGCTTACAGTCCTTCATTTCAGTTATGGGTCCTGGTTTTGGATCAGACCAGTGGGTTTTCTGGTGTGTCCTCAGCTCTGAGCAGCAGCTGTGTCCTAAATCAGCCTTTATAGTGAAAACCATCTGCACCGTCGCACAGATACGTTATTAACGAGGCCGGAGAAACCGTTCAGAAATGTGCCAAACACCGATTCAGCCTCAGATTCAATGCGTTCCTTTGTGTCAAATGTTAAATGTGTCCGTGTGTATTTTGTGCTCATTGGTTGAAGGGTGTTAGTGTAGGAATTTAACACTGTTTACAATCGGATGGTTTTAGTGGATGGATCAGAATTTAAACAATCGTGTAAAAATGTCAGGGTCCCCGCTGGGTCTTAAAAAGTCTTAAAAGGCTTGAATTTACAAATGCATTTAATACCCTTTCAAAAATTCTTTAAAATGTATTAAATTTGATCTGGTAGGTGTTCAGTTCTGTTTTCATGAACATGTTCACTGTGTTTAAATGGCCAAACTACAAAGAAACTAACATTAGTCGATGCAGTTCCACCCGATCGAACAACTTATACTGAAATTAGGAACCACTTATCACTAATGTTACGGAACTGATCACAGAACATTCAGCTGAGAAAGCTGACTTTAGGAACTTTAAAGGACGACTCGCAAGTGAAAAGTACAAAAGTAAATCTGTCATCAGATTTTGAATTATAAAAGCCACTGAATTTCTGGCACTGAATTTTTTTTTTGCACTGAAATTGTTTGAATTTTTTGTCTCTGAATTCAACTATGTTCATGAACTTAGAATAAAAAAAAATTCAGATGCAAAAAATTCAGATCACACATCCAGGAAACCAAGGATAAGCAATCGATTCTATCTCAAGTTGAACCAACAGCCAGCCAATCAAGTTACGCTGGGTTGGTCATGTGACGCTGATGCAGGGAGACGGAAAAAAATTCAGATACTTATTTCAGTGCAAAAAACTTCAGTGCTAGAAATTCAGTGGCTCCTATAATTCAGAATCTGATGGGACAGATTTACTTCCATAGAAAAGTTACCGTGAGGAAGAACAAGTTGAATAAGGTCTGGACGGAGGAAACATCCTTCTGGACCTGGATGATACGAGGTTTCATAAATTCTAGAAGTTACAGTTTTTTGCCCGTACAGCTGTGTAATGGGCTTTAAATTATGTAAAAAAAATTTAAAAAGACTTAAATTTAACTTGTAAAAACCTGTACACTGCAAAAAATTCTATATCTTACCAAGTGTGTTTTTCTCATTTCTAGTCCAAATATCTCATCGCACTTCAAATCAGACAGAATCACCTATAGAGGAACTTTACAGTGACATATAAGAACTAATTTATAGACAAGAGATCTGGAAAATTCAAGGAATATTACCAAGATCATTTTTACTTGTTCCATTGGCAATTTTTTTCTTTACTTGCATTAAACCAAACAAAAACAAAAAATCTTGAATAAAGCAAAAAAAAAAAAAAAAAAATCTTGAATAAAACCCCAAAAAATCTTGAAAAAAGCAACACAAATCTTGAATAAAGCAAATAAAGTTACACTAAATGGAAATCCCAGCCACATCCACACTAATATACATGAACACAATAAAAGTCAGAACTAAAAACAAACTTCAAACTGATCAGAACATACATATAAAACACCACCATTATTTTTTTAAAGGTACTAAAAGTATAACAACACTGTTCCTTAAAAGCATCTCAAAGTCAAACCCAATTTAATCAGTCAGGAAAAACATCTACATCCACATTTGTCCTTTTTTCCATTTATTTAAAACGACTTTGAATGGATTAAAAGAGACTAATTCCTTTAGTTTAAAGTCCTTCTGTTGGTTCATTTAGGTACAAAAGAGGAGCAGAGCCACTGGGAAAATAAAAAGAAATAAGGTCCAATCTATTTTTTATTACCTCCACCAAGGAGGTTATGTTTTCATCAGGGTTTGTTTGTTTGTTTGTTTGTTTGTTTGTTTGTTTGTTTGTTTGTTTGTTTGTTTGTTTGTTTGTTTGTTTGTTTGTTTGTTAGCAAAAAAATTCAAAAAGTTCTGGATGGATTTTGATGAAATTTTCAGGACATGTTGATACTGGAACAAGGAACAAATGATTAAATTTTAGTGGTGGTTGGAGGGCGGGGGGGGGGGTCTGCCTTGGCGGAGATCTGCGCTCTGAGTGCCTTTCTAGTTATTATTATTATTATTCATTCATTTATTTATTATTATTATTATAATGAGAAAAGAGTCAGAATTCTGAGTTTAAAGTCAGAATTCTTCATTAAAAAAATCCCCTAAATCCATCATTATATCTGCAGTATCAACATTTCCTGAAAATTTCATAAAAATTTTTCCATAACTTTTTGAGTTAATCTTGGTAACAGACAAACCCCGATGAAAACATAACCTCCTTGGTGGAGGTAATAAGAATTCTGAGGAAAAAAGTCAGAATTGACTTTTTTCTCATAACAATAATAATAATAATAATAATAATAATAATAATAATAATAATGATGATGATGATAATATATTTTATTTGTATAGCTCTTTTCATAGAACTCAGACACTTTACCTACAGCAGATAAAAACAGAAACCAAACACATTAAAAACAGATAAAAGCAGGTGCAAAAGGCAGGTATACGAATATAAAACAATTAAACATTAAGATTAAACGTTAAAAGCAATCTTAAATAAATGAGTTGATAAAAAATATATATATATGTTGAACCTTAATTCTTTTTTTCCAGTGGCCCTTCTCGTCTTCCTTTAGGACACAGCTGCTGTACGTTATAGCATGAATATGGGACTAACACGTGTCAGAGCTTCAGCTGTTGTTGTTGTTGTTGTTGTTGTTGTTGTTGTTTTGCCAAAGGGGTCGTCGTATTAAAAGCTCAATTGCATCAGGAGGCTGAGTTGCCACGGTCATGTGACCACCAGGGGGCGGCAGAGGCCAGTTCACCTCCAGCTGCTGCCTCTGTCATGTGACCCCAGGCTTTGGGTTCAGACTTCGTTTACTGTTCCTGTTTTCATGGAAGTGCACTTTACGTCCGTTAGAATCTGCCAAACCTAGAATCCACTGCCACAGGTGAAACGCATTTTAGCAGTATTTATATGTGGATCAGCCGATTCACAGTCTGACGGGTTCATTTAGGTCCCGGTTCTGGACTGGGCTCACGAACTCAGACCAGTTGTGTCCAGTTAAATCGATCCCAGTCGTCAGTTTTTCCAGTATCGTCCCAGAGTCGACTCTTTCCTTCATGTTCTCGGTGTCTTCTGTCGGTGGTCAGTCCAAACACCTGCCGCTAAAACCCATCAACGTCCACTGTAACGTCATGTACGTCTGTGTGAACCTGTCCCACTGTGACCTTTGACCCTCAGACACCTGACCTTCACTGGCTTATTCAGTATTTCATCATGTGGACAGTTTCAGGACCACATCTGTTTGACTTTTTTTTTTTTGTTCAAATTTTTATTCCGAACAGTCTCATCAGATTCCACACAGGACATCAATGGCACAAAGGACACTGTTGTCTTTTTTTTTTTTTCTTTTTTTTTGCAAAGAAAAAAGGATATCAATAATGCTCACTGAAAGGAAGAAAAAAAAGTAATGAAAAGAAAGTAAATACGTAAGTTAAAAAGAACAGATTTATCCATTATATATCCATATTAGAAATGTGGCAGTAGTTTCACTGTAAATGACTTTAATTTTGTAACTTGTACTTTTAATTATTACGTATCATTAGTAAAAAGAGGATTACAAGTTTTATTGATATGAAAATATTAAAACTTTTCATAGTCAGATATCTCTGACAGGACACACCACCCCCAGTACTGAATCATTTTTCCACAATACCAGTGTTAGGAGTTTTCTATGTTGAACTGTTACTTTTGATTAGTTTAATATATTTGAATAATAAAAACATGAAAAACTAACCTAGTTTCTTACCCAAGCCAATATGACCATGTGTCCTGTCACTGGGTTTGTATTAATGAGACGTACATGATCTGAAAATTGGAGCTGTTTTGTACAATGATGTAAGAATTTTAAATTTCAATGAAACAAAACATTTTTCTGACACCCACGGCACCGTTACTGTGTTTTGACCCATAAAAATAATAATAATAATGATTTTAACAAGCCTGTACAAACAGCCGTTCACACCTCTAGGAAATAAGACAAAGAAAACTATGCACATACACACACATGTATATATACACACAAACACAGTACAAAGAAGAAAAACAAAGATCCTATGCAGTGCACATGTACATTTAGAACATGGATATTCAAGTATAAAAGGAAACTGATTCGACTCATTTTAAGTCACACTTTTAACATGTGCTTTGTCTGAGAATTAATGGATTTATGAGGAAAAAATATCCATGTTTTGTCATTCCAGTGCAGTCGTTTGGCCCCGTTTACATCCACACTACAGATCTGATCGTCGTCTCATTTGCGGACTCCTCAGGTTAGAACATGGTCATGGTTTCTGCCCAATACTCTGACGACTTCACACATGTAATATCCTGTTAATCTGACTTATTTTGTTTTACATCTACACACGTGTTAGAAAAATTCCGTTTTCAGATTTTTGCGGTCGTGTAAACGGGTTCAACAAACATCCAGATCCGATCTGTGTGGAACCAGTGAAAAGCTCCTAAACTGCACTTTTTTTTTTTTACCGCATTTATCTGTGATTATCGGAGGAAAAGTTCTGGTAGTGTTTATCCACAGATGGTGTCGGACTCTGAGGGTCAAAGTTCACGAACCAGAACGTCACAAGTTGAAACTAAAGCAGCTCTTCTTCTTCAGGTTTAACGCTTTAGTGTGAAGCGTTAAACTGGATTTTTATTATTTTTGTTTCGTTTACAGTTCAGACCTTTTTCTAAACTGTTAAATCTGATGAATGTGTGAGAAATCGGACTCTTTGTTTTGTGAATGAAGAACAGAATCAGATCCTACGTGTTTGTATTGTTTACTTGTACAAAGATCTGAGTTTAAAGTTCATGAAATGATCCTGAAACTGAAATGTGCAGCTTTAACCCTTAGATGCATAAATGAGTCCAGATGAGCCGCTGAGGTAGTTTTATTGGAATGTTATTATTTCATATTCCATTTATTCCTTAAAAAACTTATCATCATCATGCTGTTTAAATTTTTATGTTTTTGTCCGACTCCCCCCAGACTGACCCACATTAAATAAAATTACATCTGAAACTTGGACTCGTTTACAGCAAAACCAACCATTTTATTTTACTATATATACTTTACTTTTCAAGTTTTCACAATATTAAAAAAAATATTTAATTGTTCAAAATGTTTTTTAAAAATACAAAAATATTTCAAACATGAAATCATTTTTGGACTAAAATGTAAAACATTATTTTTAACATAAACTGACAAAGTGTCATAAAACACAGATTTAAAGGTGGGTAATTTTGACCCGTTCAGGTTCAGGGTCCAGACTCTGGTGGATCTAAGGGTTAAAGGTCAGATGAACAGTGAGGTCCTCATGTCGACTCTGGACGGAAACACATTCAACCTGTGATTCTGGAATTTCAGGATGAAACAGAAAAGTACCGTCAAATAAATCTGATGGAAAAGAAGTGGGACTGAGTCGAGTGGTTTATTTCAATAAAACTCACTTTAACTGAATTTATAAAAACATACGATGGAAAGAAAAACTGACTCAAGTCTCAAAAATAAAAAGAATCAGGAGAAATTTTAACATCGATCATTTTTAACTTGAGTCTCAGTTTAGTTTCAACAAATACTATTTATGTTTTAGTTAAAAACGATCCATTAGATCCACTACATGATCCTGATCGGTTTCCGTCCTGTTTTTCGTCTGAATCTGTTTGGTTTCTCCGTCTGTAACGTCCTGATCGACTCATCAGCTGATGTTGGTTTCCTCTCACCTCGAGGCTGATCATGTGACCTCATCGGACAGTCCAGTCTGAAGGCACAGGTCCATGTGGAGGGTTTGAAAGGAGGAGCTCTCCTCATTTTTCAGGTGTTTTACTCATTTTCTCTTCACTTTAGAAGGATTTCTTCACTATTGTGCAACATTTCAAGGTTTTTTGGGTTATTTTTTCCTAATTTTTCAAGTATTTTGCTCATTTTATTGTCATTTTACAAGTTTTTGTACATTTTATCTCATGAATAATTGTGATAAAACTGTATTTTACACTAATTCTTTACATGTATTGACAGGATTAGTGCATGGGCGTCAAACTCATTTTAATTCAGGCCAACAACATGTACAAAATAAGCCACAAACTGGAAAAAACTGAATTAAAACTATTAAACCCATGGAGTTGGATCAGTGACAGTGGATGGACACTGGGTTTATGTTCAGTTAAGGACAGATTTTAAAGGAAAAGTCACTTTTTCTTCACTTTTTTTTCTGTTTTTGATAGAATAG
>NC_043965.1:1396776-1409276 GCF_902148855.1 Sphaeramia orbicularis | reverse complement strand
GGTCTATGTGTACAGTATATATGTGTATGATGGTATATGTGGAGAGAGAGAGAGAGAGAGAGAGAGAGAGAGAGAGAGAGAGAGAGAGAGAGAGAGAGAGAGAGAGAGAGAGAGAGAGAGAGAGAGAGGAGAGAGAGAGAGAGAGAGAGAGAGAGAGAGAGAGAGAGAGAGAGAGAGGAGAGAGAGAGAGACATACATACATCGGTGTATATATGTACATACATAGACAAAGGGGTGAGATCTAATAAACTGCTTCTCACTCCTTTTCGAATATGACTTTTACTTTTTGCGTGTATCATTTTATGCTTCCTTGAATTTTCATTTCTATATTATGTTGAACAAAGAAGTCAGTTAGTAGCAATGAGGAAGCTTGTATCATTTCCATATTCAAAATAAATCAATTATATATATATATATATATATATATATATATATATATATATATATATATATATATATAATAATGCAATTACAATTAAAATGTGATAAATACATAAATTACTAGAATTACTACAAATTCCATGCGACCCCATTTGAATTCCATGCGACCCCATGTGGGCTCCCCACCCCAAGCTTGAAAAACACTGTTCTGACGTCATGTATAAATGGGTCTGGTTTCTATGGAAACACTGCAATGGCGTATTAGGACCACAGAAGGAAATAAAAACACTTTTCAGTACGAGAATAAATTCGTAAAATATCAACACACAAAATACTGTCGTCACATTTTGAGAACAAAGCCATAATATTATGAGAACTAGAAAAGCAGTCAGAGCGCAGACCGCCCCCCCCACCACCAACATGTCATCATGTGTTCCTTGTGCCAGTATCAACATTTCCTGAGAATTTAATCAAAATCCGTCCATAACTTTGAGTTATCCTGCTAACAGACAAAAAAAACACACAAACACAAACTCCAGTGTAAACAGAACCTCTGCTGTTCCTTCATGGACGTAATAATGTCGTATTTTAAAAACAGATGAGGAAAATATCCAAATTTACACAAATGAAGTGGTGGTGTAACCAGCGCCAACCCTTCAGTCAGTTCCTCCTCCATGAAAAACGTCATTTAGTCTGAATCTGTTCAGTTCTTACGACAAAACAAACTGAAACATGTGCGAACTGTCTTCAAAGTGGGCGGGGCTAATAGTCTCAGCAT
Organism: Sphaeramia orbicularis; assembly: GCF_902148855.1. Classification (NCBI taxonomy): domain Eukaryota; kingdom Metazoa; phylum Chordata; class Actinopteri; order Kurtiformes; family Apogonidae; genus Sphaeramia; species Sphaeramia orbicularis. The sequence continues at coordinate 1,408,117 of NC_043965.1, read as the reverse complement.
TTGGTGGGCGGGGCTAATAGTCTCAGCATTTGGTGGGCGGACCTAATAGTAATAATAATAATAATAATAAGAAGAATAATAAGAATAATAAGAATAAGAATAAGAATCATCTTTATTCATATAGTACTTTTCATACATTAAAAACTGTAGCACAAAGTGCTTTACATATCTGTTTAAAAATCAGTACCGCCCCCCACCCACACCCACCCACACACACACACACACACACACACACACACACACACACATCCTTAAGAAGACTGACTGAGCACGGGTAGACCAGAACAAAAATGTACAAGTAAAAGTAAAACATCAGTTTAGGAGGTGCTGTCTCAGGGAGCCATCCGCACCAGGATGCAGCCGCCGACCCCGGCGACCAGGCACCAGCAACACAGCCCCGCATCCCAACTAGTGGGAGAGGGCCAACTGGGACCCCCACCCACCAGAAAGGAGCGGACCCCAGTGAGAGAAGGCGTGACAGCCGCCCCCCGGCACGGAGGGCTCCCTCTGATGAAACACCGGAGAATAAGAAACATTAAAAAGATATAAAAGAACTGATTAAAAGAAGCTAAATTTAAGACATATATGAAAATAATAAAAATATTAAACATTAAAATGACAAAACAGAAGTACTGGTTAAAAGAATCTTAAGATATATATATTAAATATAACTATAAAACCTTTGCGTAGATAAAACAGAAGCATCAGTTCAAAGCCAAATTAAAGCGGTGGGTCTTGAGCCTGGTTTTAAAAATGTCTCCATTCTCTGCGGTCTGAGGTTCCCTTCAGGCTGTTCCATAGTCCAGGAGCATAATGCTGAAAAGCTGCCTCACCATGGGTTTTTGTGTTGGCTTTTGGAACTGTTAAAAGGCCGGTGCCAGAGGAGCTCAGGGTCCGCCAGGGTTCATAGGGTAAAAGCAAGTCTAAAAGATAAGAAGGTGCAAGACCATTAAAACATTTAAAGACTATTAAAAGGACCTTAAAATCAATCCTGAAACACACGGGGAGCCAATGCAGTGATTTTAAAACCGGTGTAATGTGAGCCCGCCTTCTGGTCTTCGTCAGCACTCGAGCGGCTGAATTTTGAAGAAGTTGGAGTTGTGAGATTCTATCTTTGGGAAGACCAGAAAGCAGGGCATTACAGTAGTCAATCCTACTGGAAATAAAAGCATGCATCAGCATCTCCGTGTTGGCTCGACAGAGAACTGGACGGACTCTGGCTATGTTCTTAAGATGGTAAAAACCTGTTTTTACAATAGATTTAATGTGTGGGATGATAGTGAGCTCAGAGTCAAAGATAACGCCCAGGTGTTTTACTTGTACTGATGGGTTGAAAGAGTATGCTTGTAATTTTGGTAAGTATTTCTCTCTCGTAGCCTCAGGACCGATAACTAAAACTTCAGTTTTGCCCTGGTTGAGCTGTAAGAAGTTTTCTGCCATCCAGGTTTTAATATTTAAAATACAGTTAAAAAGGGCATCAACTGGCCGAGTGTCTTCAGGAGACATGGCAATATACAGCTGTGTGTCATCAGCATAGCTGTGAAAGTTGATGCCATGTCTCCTGATGATATCCCCAAGTGGGAGCATATATAAATTAAAAAGTATGGGGCCTAAGATTGATCCTTGGGGCACGCCACATCTAATTTCATGGATCGCTGAAGAGCATGTATCCATACTTACCAAAAATGTCCTGTCTGTGAGATAGGATTGAAACCAGTTAAAAACAGTACCAGAGAGGCCCACCGGGGGTCTCAGTGTATTTAAAAGAATTGGGTGATCTACTGGATCTAAAGCAGCGCTCAGATCCAGTAGCACCAGGACTGAGATCTTGTGTGAGTCCAAGTTGCACCTGAGATCATTGACTATCTTTAAAAGAGCTGTCTCCGTACTGTGATTAATCCTAAAACCAGACTGATATTTTTCTAAAATGGTATTTTTATTTAAAAAGTCATTCAATTGATTGAAAACAACTTTCTCTATAATTGTGCTTAAAAAAGGTCAGTTGGATATGGGTCTGTAGTTATTAAAAGTGTCTGGGTCCAGGTTGCTCTTCTTCAGAAGGGGCCTCACCACCGCCGTTTTAAAGGCAGCGGGAAAGGTGCCCGTCTGAAGAGAACAGTTAACAATGTTTAAAAGCTCGCTTTCAAAGGATCCATAAAAGAACTTAAAAAGCGATGTGGGATTGGGTCTAAAAGGCAGTTGGTTGGGTTTACTGGGGAGAAAACTACCAAGTGTCTGAGCATCAGTCAGGGCAAAACTGTCCAGTGTTTCATCAGGTAAAAGTAGAACCTCAGTCTGATTAAAAATGGTTTCCTGAACAGGTAAAATACTAGATCTGATCAAATCAGTTTTGCTCCTGAAGTGGTCTGCAAAACTATCACACAAGGAGTCAGTTGTGGCAGAGTGTCTGGTGATATCTGGATTCATTAAATGATCAATGGTGGAGAAAAGGAGTTTGGAATTATTTTTGTGTGAGGAAATTCTGTTGGCGAAGTATGTGTTTCTTGCCTGTCTGACTGCCTTGTTGTATATTTGAAGTTGTTCCAAGAATAACTGATGGTTTATTGTTATTTTGTTCTTCCTCCATTTTCTTTCCACCGTCCTGCATTTTCTTTTCAACGTTCGTGTTTCCTCATTTCTCCATGGAGGTGCAGGCTTTATTTTCACCTTTTTTGTAACCAGTGGAGCTACAGAATTGAGGCTTGACTTAAGTTTGTTATTAAAATTTTCAACAATAAACTCACAGGATGCAGATAAAGGAACTGGAGGGTATTTTTGTAAAACTTCAATAAAATTTGCAGCCACTTCAGGAGTCAGACAGCGCCTCCTCACAGTCCTCACCGAGGTCTCCCTTATGTTAAAATAATAATAATAATAATAATAATAATAATAATAATAATATTTGTAATAATAGTCTCAGTATTTGGTGGGCGGGGCTGATAGTCTCAGTATTTGTCCTTTGTGTGTAAAGTCCAGATGAAAGCTGAACCTCAGATGTTCCAGTTCTTCATGCTCAGAACAGTGCGTACGACTGGATTCTGGAAATTAGAATATTTTTCCACTTGTTTTTAAATTACGACGTTATTCTCATAAAATTATGGTTTTATCTCCATATTTTACGACTTTATTCTGGTGACAGTGTTTTCATTTTCTCATGTGGCCCTAATACACCGTCGTACAAACACATTATTTCTAAAACTGTAAAGTGTAGATTTTTTCAAACTGTTTCAGGATTAAACAGTTTGAGAACGCGAACATTCAGATCCAGGGGTGAATCTGAGATACCAGACAAATCACAATAGTCGGATCATGATACGATATATCATGATACTGTTAAAAACGCAATTTATTATTGGTTTTGTTTCTTTTTTTAAAATGATTATTTCCTGGAAGAATTGAATTCCAGCAGAAATCTGCACAAATACTGAACACATGTTTATTTGATGACAACAGGATCTAATGTTCTATCACCAAATGTTCAAACTGACATTCTGTTTTACAGACATGACAGTTTCATAACTATTATAACATTATTTTAGTTCAATCCCAACAAAGGAACAAACATTATTTAATAAAAGAGTGTTAAAATATAGTAAATAAAATATAAACAAAAATGAACCTCCTCCATATCTGCATTTGAATAAATACCTCAAAAATATCTGTGCAGTACTTTTTAATATTGATTCAGTAACATGAAATGAAATATTGCGATATATTGCAGAACCAATATTTTCTAACAGCCATATTCATATTCGTTATTATTTTTGGTTCCGGGTCAAATGTTAAATGTGTCAGTGTGTATTTTTACTCACCTGGTAGAAGAGTGTTAGTGTAGGAATTAAAAAAAAAAAAAAAAAAATCATGTAAAAATGAACAACTGTTGAATTCTAACCTAAAAAAAAAAAAAAAAAAAGTGAAAAACTATGACCTTTAAGAACATAAAGTGTAAAGTGAGTTTAATTTGTTCACCTGGACAGCAGAGGGTAAGAAAACACTTGTACGTATTTTACACTAAACATCCCATCTCAGCTTTGTTTTATTGATCAAACGCATCCAGAAATATGAAGAATAAAACTTTTTTAACACCCCCCCCCTTCACAAACTGAGTGTAAAAGCCACTTTCACCTCCTCCTGCTTCTTTACCTCCTCACCCCTCCCTCCCCTCTGTTGGTGGGGGCAACAATGGGACGCTGCTCCCTTCTATAACCCCCCCCCCCCCCCCCGCCCCCCCCTCCACATCTGTGAGTGCCCCTCTGTCTCCTCATTCTTCTCTCTAACTGCTCCATTATTGAGCCTCTTTCACTTGTAAATGTGGCCAGCGATACTTCTGATGGGTCTTTTATGCAGGCGGCCGGGGTCAGGAGAAAGGGGGGGGGGGGGGCAGGAGGGCGGGGGGGGGTTAAGGAGTCTTGTGCTGTTTTCTCTGCCAGGCCGGGGTGTGAAGGGACGACTGTGACAAAGAGTTAAATCCTTTTTTGTGTGCAGTCATCTGGGACGGACACAGACCTGCATCCACTCACATTCCACGGGTGGAGGAGGCCCGGACGGTCCCTGAACGCACCACGCACCCATCATTACCAACAGGAGGAATCGAACCAGTCCACTTCCACTGTATATACACATAATTAGATTTACACACAACTGTATTTAAGTGTATACTTTAATTATCATTCTGTGCGTTTCCATGACAACTGTTCTTCCTGGTTTAATCTGATTAAAGGTTGGATCCTATTTCAGATGTCCATGTAAACACCTTATTCCAGTTGAAAAAGAAAAGTTCAGATTAAATTTAAACCTGATTAAAGTCAGTGGTTTAATCCTCTTTTAAGTGCGCTCTAAATTCTTCCTGGACATGTAAAGCCTTTATTCCGTTTGGACTTTATTCCTTCCATTCTGCACATGCTCAGTGTCTTGTCCTGTGGCGATGACACACACATTCTGCGCTGGTGGAAGAATCTGCACTGCAGTCTAGTCTTCCCAAAGCGTTCCAGTGGAATATTCTGATGGGATCTACCAGCCTGGAAAACCCTGAAGGAACAGTTCAACACTGGCTTTGGATTCATTCATTTGTCCTGAACTAATGAGTTCCACAAGTGGGACAAACAGTTTGAACTGCAGCCCTAATGTTAGCTTAGCTTAGCCTAGCTTAGCATAATGGCTTCATTCCTCTGCTCAGATGTAGCCAGGCTTTTAGAGGTGGATTTGTAGTATTTTAGGAGTGATTTGGGTCAGTTCAGTTCTCCCTAATCATTCCTTTAGTCCGCTGGGGTCAATATGATCACAAACTGAGGCTCAGATCATGGTCATGTGACTTACTGCAGGAAGAAAATCTGGCAAATAAAAACTAATGCAAAGCTAAAACGCTAAAGCAAAGCTTTAGCGCATGCATCCCTTCAACAAAAAGATTTCCAACTTCCGTCAACACAACAGTCCACAGATTGTATGAGTGCAGTAAGTCGCAGATCTGAAGAAATAATTAGAGAGAATCGGATTTGACAAAATCACTGAGAAAAGACGACAAATCACCTTTAAAAAACTGGATATGTGTGACCATGGTAATGCAGAGACTATGCTAAGCTAAGCTAACAGAAGGGCTAAGCTAGGCTAACAGAAGGGCTGACAGAGCCCAGTAAATGTTTCTCATGTAAACCTTTATTCAGGTTGAACATTTCCATGGAAACAGAAGATAAAATACTTTAGTTCTGGGTTAATTTCTTCTGGAAAAATAAATCAGATTTAAAAATCATTATGTAACCGAACCCAATGATGATAATATTTGTTGAATACATGGAGGTCAAACTCATTTTAGTTCTAAAAACACAAAACTGTCCTAAAGGAGGGAATGGGGGTGAGGAGGGGTCATGTGACCTGGTTAAATGGTTAAATAATGTGGAGGCTGATGAACGGGGCTCCGGTGTGGACCAGGACCAACCCCGAACCGGTCTGAGTCGGACTGGTCAGCTCCAACACCAGTTTGGTTCCAACACCTGATGAACGGGGTTGGATGGAGCTATGTATTTCAAACATTTACACAAGATCTGAGTTTACATTTCAGAGTAAATCCTGTATTTTTTAATATTTCTTCACTGATCGTGTAGAAGTTCATTAAAGCTCAGATTCAAAGGTTATTAAAGGTGGATGTTACTGCTGAATCAGTGTTACAGACATTTTGTTGAATGTTTTTGTGCCTTTTTCAACAATTTCATTGATTATTTCATCATTTTTTTGTTAAGTTTGTGCATTATTTAATTTAATTTTATTTTATTATCATTTTTTGGCTCATTTTCTTGATAATTTCATTTGATTTGTTCATTATTTTGTGAGTTTTATTGATCGTGGCAATTTCCAAATTCATTTTTCCTCAACATTTAGTCTTTTCTAAGTGATTCCACACCATTTACCAGGGGAGGGCGGCTCTTCTGTTTTCCATTTTTCTCCTGTTTTTTCATTCAGGGAGTTTAGGTTAGTTTCATGTATTTTATTTCCTGCATTTATTTTGGGTCAGGGAACTTAGTTTGTACTTTGAAGAAGACTTTTTGTTTGTTGTTTTAGCCCAGCCCTCCACTAACCCTCTTAAGTTATTTAAGAATAAAATGTTGGATTTTAGTTCTGGACTGGCGTGTGTGTTTGGGACAAAAACAGTGTATTATGTGGGTCCTGTAAACCCCTACAGGCCGGGACGTAACAATAATAACACATTTTATTTATAGCAGTGGTTCTTAACCTGGGTTCGATCGAACCCTAGGGGTTTGGTGAGTCAGTCTCAGGGGTTCGGCGGAGGTCAGCACACACACTGGACTCATTAGTCAGGTGTGTGTGTCGGGCTAGGTCCGTGTATGTAAACAAACGGCTTCGGAGACTCTTTCTCTGATTGACATCCAATATACGCGGTGTATTGTTGTTGCTTATAGCACTACAACACATCCGGAAGTGTTTATAATCTCTTCCACTCGTCTGACGATTAATTATTTGAGTATTTTCCACATCGTTCTTATGACTTTTGCTACTTCCTGTTAACCACGGAGGCAGCCATGTGTAGTGTTTGTTTACATTTTTCGGTCACCGCACTGGTCAGTTACAGTCATGTGACGACCGACGCAAAGGCAACAGCAGAAGTCCCACTGATTTGCAGTAAATATTCATTATTATTGTAGCCTGATGGAAATTAGGTGATGGGTGTGTGTTAAAATGTTAACAATGATAAATAGCATAAATACAATAAGTTCATTATTGGAATACATAAGGTTAAAAATTAAAACCATTTCAGTGTGGTTGTATTAAAAAGGTCATGTCTTTGAGAGCAGGTATGTCATTTGTTGTGAGTTCATGCACTGTGTTGGTTTTGTTCTTTGAACACAGTGATGTTAATGCACGGTTCATTTTGTGCACCAGCAAAACATATACCTGTGTCTTGAATTTGAAAAAAAATCATATTGCATTTTTAATAAAGAAGGGTTCAGTACCTCCAACAAGGTTAAGAACCACTGATTTATAGGCACCTCTGGGACACCGTACAGTGAACAGGAGAGTAAAAACCAAACAATAAAACAGAGTAAAAAGCAAAAGGCAGGTTCAAACATGGACAACGCAATTGTGGGAGTAAACTGTGGGTAAATGGGAGTCGGGGGGGGGGGGGGCATTGTACTTAGTCTATTTTGGGGAGAATAACAGCAAGCTGAGCGTGGACGTGGACAGAACACAGTCCACTGAGCTGGAAGATCCGCCCCCTTTAAATACTGACACCGACCAATCACAGCCAGGGGCGGAACATGGCAGGTGAACCCGATAAGCACTAACGACCTGTGGACCAGATCCACTCAGGACAGAACACACCTGTGGAGGATTGGGCTGGTTTTTTAATTGTGTTGATTTATTTTTCTCCTTTTAAAATACAGAAAAATATGTAAAAAGAAAAGAAAAAAAAATACAAAAAATATAGTAAAACACACCAAAATTCACAAAAAATACAGTAACATAGACAAAAACATGCAAAATACAGTAAAATACAATGAAAAAAACATTCAAAAACAAACTAAAACAGACTGAAAAATGCAAAAATTCAAAAATAATGTTAAAATACACTAAAATTCATAAAAAAATACACAAAAATACAGTGAAAAAACATTCAAAAATACACAAAAATACACAAAGAAATGCTAAAATGCACAAAAATATCGTGGAAAAACATTTAAAAATACACTAAAATAGACAAAAATATGTAAAACATGAAATAAAATACAATTAAATAATACACCAAAAATATGCTAAAATATACCAAAATTCACAAAAAATACACTAAAAAACATAAATATGAAATAGAAATAGAAATATGCTACAAAACACAAATAAAAAAAAAAAACTCACTAAAATCCAGAAAATAAACATTAAAAATGCAATAAAATATACAAAAATAAGCTGAAATACAATGTAACAATAAAAACGACATGAAAGACGACAACAGGAAACGGTTTTTACTCATTTATACAACGACGTTCGTGGAATCCTTCTCTGAGTACTTTGTACTTTTCACTTCTACTGCAGTACTTCAGTCCTTTTGTTCATTAAAACAAACCAATGCACTGATATCTATCCCATAATATGAAACTCTGTTATTTCATTAGTCCTTATTGTTTTGTATCCCAGACCCCGTTAGAAAACAAACACCTGAACTCAACGTGTCCACATACTTTTGTCCACATAGTGAATAATTAAACGACTCTGGATGGATTTGTGTAAAAGTCGTCGTATTTCGTTTCCGTTTCCTGGTCTTTGAACGCCTCGTCGTCGTCATCGTCGTCGTCGTTTGTGACCACACACACAACCCACTCCCGGCCGAGGGGTGGTCGAGTCTCCACGACAACAGGTGGACAAAGGGGACGCGGCGGGGGGAATGCGAGGCCGAGCGGCAGGGCGGTGGGGAGGGGGGGCGGGGTTAGGGCCGCAGGGGGCCAATGGGAGATGAGCCGCTGACCTTGGCCTCTGAGCGGCGGTCAGATGGGCCGCGAAGGACCAAGAGGAGGAGGAGGAGGACCAAGGCTGTTCAGACCGGGGGTGATTAATGACCCCGGTGACCCCGGCCGGCCCCCGGGTCGGCGCCGTGGTCACTTTCCCAACGCGTGTGATGGATGAGCGCTGGCGTTCCCACCGCAGACGATGCAAAGAACACTGAAGGAGGCGACGGCGACGGCAGCTGCGCCTGAAAAACCAACCTTTCCAGGAGACCAGTGGACGCTCAGGACCTGGGGGGAGGGGTCAGGAGGGGGGGGTGGACGGACGGAGTGGACAGACGGAGTGGACGGGGGTCTGCAGGTTCATGTTGGACCGAAGACGCCTCGGACGAGTTTGGTCCAATTTCAGACCGAACATTCACAAAAATAACAGTTGAACGAACTCAGAGTTCTAGAATGACGACATGCACAAAAAGTACAAAAAATACAAAAATACAAAAAAAAAAACTAAACAGATTAAAATATGCAAAAATACTGAAAAATACAGTGAAAGAACACCCAAAAATACACTAAAATGCACTAAAATATGCAAACGTACACTGAAATACAGTGAAAAAAACATTCAAAAATACACTAAAATACACTAAAATAGGCAAAAATACTCAAAAATACAGTGAAAGAACATTCAAAAATACATTAAAACAGACTGAAATATGCAAAAATACAAATATAATGCTAAAATAGACCAAAATTCACCAAAAAATACACTAAAATACAGTGAAAAAACATTCAAAAGTACACAAAATGTACAAAAATATGTAAATATACACTAAAAATATGGTCAAATACACCAAAATTTACAAAAAAAATACTCTAAAATACAGTGGAAAAGCATTCAAAAATACATTAAGATAGACTAAAATATTCTAAACAATATGGTAAAATACACCAAAATTCACAAAAACATGCACTAACCCCCCCCCCCAAAAAAATTTAAAAATGCACTAAAATATACAAAGAAATATGCAATGATACACAAAAAATTCACTGAAATCCAGAAAATGAACTTTAAAAATGCAATAAAATACACCAGAATATGCTAAAATGTACAAAAATACACTACAACCCAGAAAACATAAAAAATTTGCTAAAATATATTTTTAAAAAAAAGTAAAATACATTAAAATATGCAAAAAAAAAAACCAACAAAAACACTAAAATACGCAAAAAATAGTGTGTGATATATCTGAGCAGTTTTCTTGGCATTTTTGGTCAAATTTCAAACGTCACATTCAGATAAAAAACAACTCAGCAGTTTCACAGTCAGACGTGAAAACAAAACGTAACAGAAAAGACGAACGTTCGGTGACGTCGAGAGTTTAACCGAAAAAAAAAACACGAAACATGATGAAGACGACGTAAAAGACGAAAACAGGAAACGGTTTCACTCGTTTACAGACGTCCATCCAGTCCTTCAGTTGGTATTTGGACCTTCTGCTGCAGTACACCAGTCCTGTCAGCCCTTCTACTTCCACCACAGTATTTGTACTGTACTGTACTTGTACTGTACTTGTACTGTACTTGTACTGTACTTGTACTGTACTTGTACTGTACTTGTACTTTACAGTACCAGTACACGTTGTACTTCCACATCAGACACGCTGACGTTAAACTCAACACGTCGTCCTCTGTCGCTTAAAATAAACAAAGCCTGTGATTGGCTGTGAGGAGGTGATGATGTCATTGCGGTCCAGAGTGCAGCTGTGCTTCTGCAGCTGGTGAAACACTGGCTCAGTGTCAGCACGAAGGGGGCGGAGCCAACGACGGCGAGCGGCGCCGACGTCTCCGCCTGAAACCGCAACAATGAGCACATCTGTCAAAGTCACGCGTTCGCTTCGTGAACGTCGTGTTGTTTTGTTTCCAAACATGGCGGAGGGGCCGGGCCTCGCCAGACACGCAGAAGGCGGAGACAGAGGCGGAGACAGAGGTGGAGACAGAGGCGGGGACAGAGGCGGCGTTGGCGTTTAGGGTCGTAAACTGAAGAAGAGGACGACGTCAGCAGTGGATGACATTCTCCTCAGACTGCGAGGAGATGCTGCTGCTGCCGCTTTATGGGGGGGGGGGGGGGGTCATGATATGATGTCACCCGGGTGATGCCCCTCCCCCTCCTCCTCCTCCGCCCACATCCGGCCCCTCCCCTCCCCCCTCACTCTCTCTGCGGTGAAGCGTGTCACAGCCCGGGTCATGTGACCGCGGCGCAGGAGGACGTCCAACATGGACGCCCAAACAGGAAGAGGAGGGGGGGGGGGGCTGCGTCAACGCTCGTCAAACACATTTGTCTTCAACGTCAACATGAAGCTGAAGGAGGAGGATCTGTTTCTGAAGTCACATGA
>NC_043965.1:1317242-1396763 GCF_902148855.1 Sphaeramia orbicularis | reverse complement strand
GAGAGAGAGAGAAGAGTGGAGAGAGAGAGAGAGAGAGAGGAGAGAGAGAAGAGAGGAGAGAGAGGAGAGGAGGAGAGAGAGAGAGAGAGAGAGAGAGGAGGAGAGAGAGGAGAGAGAGAGAGAGAGAGAGAGAGACATACATACATCGGTGTATATGTACATACATAGACAAAGGGGTGAGATCTAATAAACTGCTTCTCACTCCTTTTCGAATATGACTTTTACTTTTTGCGTGTATCATTTTATGCTTCCTTGAATTTTCATTTCTATATTATGTTGAACAAAGAAGTCAGTTAGTAGCAATGAGGAAGCTTGTATCATTTCCATATTCAAAATAAATCAATTATATATATATATATATATATATATATATATATATATATATATATATATATATATAATAATGCAATTAAAATACAATTAAAATGTGATAAATACATAAATTACTAGAATTACTACAAATTCCATGCGACCCATTTGAATTCCATGCGACCCATGTGGGCTCCCCACCCCAAGCTTGAAAACACTGTTCTGACGTCATGTATAAATGGGTCTGGTTTCTATGGAAACACTGCAATGGCGTATTAGGACCACAGAAGGAAATAAAAACACTTTTCAGTACGAGAATAAATTCGTAAAATATCAACACACAAAATACTGTCGTCACATTTTGAGAACAAAGCCATAATATTATGAGAACTAGAAAAGCAGTCAGAGCGCAGACCGCCCCCCCCACCACCAACATGTCATCATGTGTTCCTTGTGCCAGTATCAACATTTCCTGAGAATTTAATCAAAATCCGTCCATAACTTGAGTTATCCTGCTAACAGACAAAAAAAACACACAAACACAAACTCCAGTGTAAACAGAACCTCTGCTGTTCCTTCATGGACGTAATAATGTCGTATTTTAAAAACAGATGAGGAAAATATCCAAATTTACACAAATGAAGTGGTGGTGTAACCAGCGCCAACCCTTCAGTCAGTTCCTCCTCCATGAAAAACGTCATTTAGTCTGAATCTGTTCAGTTCTTACGACAAAACAAACTGAAACATGTGCGAACTGTCTTCAAAGTGGGCGGGGCTAATAGTCTCAGCATTTGGTGGGCGGGGCTAATAGTCTCAGCATTTGGTGGGCGGACCTAATAGTAATAATAATAAGAATAATAAGAATAATAAGAATAAGAATAAGAATCATCTTTATTCATATAGTACTTTTCATACATTAAAAACTGTAGCACAAAGTGCTTTACATATCTGTTTAAAAATCAGTACCGCCCCCCACCCACACCCACCCACACACACACACACACACACACACACACATCCTTAAGAAGACTGACTGAGCACGGGTAGACCAGAACAAAAATGTACAAGTAAAAGTAAAACATCAGTTTAGGAGGTGCTGTCTCAGGGAGCCATCCGCACCAGGATGCAGCCGCCGACCCCGGCGACCAGGCACCAGCAACACAGCCCCGCATCCCAACTAGTGGGAGAGGGCCAACTGGGACCCCCACCCACCAGAAAGGAGCGGACCCCAGTGAGAGAAGGCGTGACAGCCGCCCCCCGGCACGGAGGGCTCCCTCTGATGAAACACCGGAGAATAAGAAACATTAAAAAGATATAAAAGAACTGATTAAAAGAAGCTAAATTTAAGACATATATGAAATAATAAAAATATTAAACATTAAAATGACAAACAGAAGTACTGGTTAAAAGAATCTAAGATATATATATTAAATATAACTATAAAACCTTTGCGTAGATAAAACAGAAGCATCAGTTCAAAGCCAAATTAAAGCGGTGGGTCTTGAGCCTGGTTTTAAAAATGTCTCCATTCTCTGCGGTCTGAGGTTCCCTTCAGGCTGTTCCATAGTCCAGGAGCATACTGCTGAAAAGCTGCCTCACCATGGGTTTTTGTGTTGGCTTTTGGAACTGTTCAAAGGCCAGTGCCAGAGGAGCTCAGGGTCCGCCAGGGTTCATAGGGTAAAAGCAAGTCTGAAAGATAAGAAGGTGCAAGACCATTAAAACATTTAAAGACTATTAAAAGGACCTTAAAATCAATCCTGAAACACACGGGGAGCCAATGCAGTGATTTTAAAACCGGTGTAATGTGAGCCCGCCTTCTGGTCTTCGTCAGCACTCGAGCGGCTGAATTTTGAAGAAGTTGGAGTTGTGAGATTCTATCTTTGGGAAGACCAGAAAGCAGGGCATTCCAGTAGTCAATCCTACTGGAAATAAAAGCATGCATCAGCATCTCCGTGTTGGCTCGACAGAGAACTGGACGGACTCTGGCTATGTTCTTAAGATGATAAAAACCTGTTTTTACAATAGATTTAATGTGTGATGAAAGTGAGCTCAGAGTCAAAGATAACGCCCAGGTGTTTTACTTGTACAGATGGGTTGAAAAAGTATGCTTGTAATTTTGGTAAGTACTTCTCTCTCATAGCCTCAGGACCGATAACTAAAACTTCAGTTTTGCCCTGGTTGAGCTGTAAGAAGTTTTCTGCCATCCAGGTTTTAATATTTAAAATACAGTTAAAAAGGGCATCAACTGGCCGAGTGTCTTCAGGAGACATGGCAATATACAGCTGTGTGTCATCAGCATAGCTGTGAAAGTTGATGCCATGTCTCCTGATGATATCCCCAAGTGGGAGCATATATAAATTAAAAAGTATGGGGCCTAAGATTGATCCTTGGGGCACACCACATCTAATTTCATGGATCGCTGAAGAGCATGTATCCATACTTACCAAAAATGTCCTGTCTGTGAGATAGGATTGAAACCAGTTAAAAACAGTACCAGAGAGGCCCACCGGGGGTCTCAGTGTATTTAAAAGAATTGGGTGATCTACTGGATCTAAAGCAGCGCTCAGATCCAGTAGCATCAGGACTGAGATCTTGTGTGAGTCCAAGTTGCACCTGAGATCATTGACTATCTTTAAAAGAGCTGTCTCCGTACTGTGATTAATCCTAAAACCAGACTGATATTTTTCTAAAATGGTGTTTTTATTTAAAAAGTCGTTCAATTGATTGAAAACAACGTTCTCTATAATTTTGCTTAAAAAAGGTCAGTTGGATATGGGTCTGTAGTTATTAAAAGTGTCTGGGTCCAGGTTGCTCTTCTTCAGAAGGGGCCTCACCACCGCCGTTTTAAAGGCAGCAGGAAAGGTGCCCGTCTGAAGAGAGCAATTAACAATGTTTAAAAGCTCGCTTTCAAAGGATCCATAAAATAACTTAAAAAGCGATGTGGGATTGGGTCTAAAAGGCAGTTGGTTGGGTTTACTGGGGAGAAAACTACCAAGTGTCTGAGCATCAATCAGGGCAAAACTGTCCAGTGTTTCATCAGGTAAAAGTAGACCCTCAGTCTTATTAAAAATGGTTTCCTGAACAGGTAAAATACTAGATCTGATCAAATCAGTTTTGCTCCTGAAGTGGTCTGCAAAACTATCACACAAGGAGTCAGTTGTGGCAGAGTGTCTGGTGATATCTGGATTCATTAAATGATCAATGGTGGAGAAAAGGAGTTTGGAATTATTTTTGTGTGAGGAAATTCTGTTGGCGAAGTATGTGTTTCTTGCCTGTCTGACTGCCTTGTTGTATATTTGAAGTAGTTCCAAGAATAACTGATGGTTTATTGTTATTTTGTTCTTCCTCCATTTTCTTTCCACCGTCCTGCATTTTCTTTTCAACGTTCGTGTTTCCTCATTTCTCCATGGAGGTGCAGGCTTTATTTTCACCTTTTTTTGTAACCAGTGGAGCTACAGAATTGAGGCTTGACTTAAGTTTGTTATTAAAATTTTCAACAATAAACTCACAGGATGCAGATAAAGGAACTGGAGGGTATTTTTGTAAAACTTCAATAAAATTTGCAGCCACTTCAGGAGTCAGACAGCGCCTCCTCACAGTCCTCACCGAGGTCTCCCTTATGTTAAAATAATAATAATAATAATAATAATAATAATAATAATATTTGTAATAATAGTCTCAGTATTTGGTGGGCGGGGCTGATAGTCTCAGTATTTGTCCTTTGTGTGTAAAGTCCAGATGAAAGCTGAACCTCAGATGTTCCAGTTCTTCATGCTCAGAACAGTGCGTACGACTGGATTCTGGAAATTAGAATATTTTTCCACCTGTTCTTAAATTACGACTTTATTCTCATAAAATCACAGGTTTTATCTCCATATTTTACTACTTTATTCTGGTGACAGTGTTTTCATTTTCTCATGTGGCCCTAATACACCGTCGTACAAACACATTATTTCTAAAACTGTAAAGTGTAGATTTTTTCAAACTGTTTCAGGATTAAACAGTTTGAGAACGCGAACATTCAGATCCAGGGGTGAATCTGAGATACCAGACAAATCACAATAGTCGGATCATGATACGATATATCATGATACTGTTAAAAACGCAATTTATTATTGGTTTTGTTTCTTTTTTTAAAATGATTATTTCCTGAAGAATTGAATTCCAGCAGAAATCTGCACAAATACTGAACACATGTTTATTTGATGACAACAGGATCTAATGTTCTATCACCAAATGTTCAAACTGACATTCTGTTTTACAGACATGACAGTTTCATAACTATTATAACATTATTTTAGTTCAATCCCAACAAAGGAACAAACATTATTTAATAAAAGAGTGTTAAAATATAGTAAATAAAATATAAACAAAAATGAACCTCCTCCATATCTGCATTTGAATAAATACCTCAAAAATATCTGTGCAGTACTTTTTAATATTGATTCAGTAACATGAAATGAAATATTGCGATATATTGCAGAACCAATATTTTCTAACAGCCATATTCATATTCGTTATTATTTTTGGTTCCGGGTCAAATGTTAAATGTGTCAGTGTGTATTTTTACTCACCTGGTAGAAGAGTGTTAGTGTAGGAATTAAAAAAAAAAAAAAAAAAAATCATGTAAAAATGAACAACTGTTGAATTCTAACCTAAAAAAAAAAAAAAAAAAGTGAAAAACTATGACCTTTAAGAACATAAAGTGTAAAGTGAGTTTAATTTGTTCACCTGGACAGCAGAGGGTAAGAAAACACTTGTACGTATTTTACACTAAACATCCCATCTCAGCTTTGTTTTATTGATCAAACGCATCCAGAAATATGAAGAATAAAACTTTTTTAACACCCCCCCCCTTCACAAACTGAGTGTAAAAGCCACTTTCACCTCCTCCTGCTTCTTTACCTCCTCACCCCTCCCTCCCCTCTGTTGGTGGGGGCAACAATGGGACGCTGCTCCCTTCTATAACCCCCCCCCCCCCCCCCGCCCCCCCCTCCACATCTGTGAGTGCCCCTCTGTCTCCTCATTCTTCTCTCTAACTGCTCCATTATTGAGCCTCTTTCACTTGTAAATGTGGCCAGCGATACTTCTGATGGGTCTTTTATGCAGGCGGCCGGGGTCAGGAGAAAGGGGGGGGGGGGGGCAGGAGGGCGGGGGGGGGTTAAGGAGTCTTGTGCTGTTTTCTCTGCCAGGCCGGGGTGTGAAGGGACGACTGTGACAAAGAGTTAAATCCTTTTTGTGTGCAGTCATCTGGGACGGACACAGACCTGCATCCACTCACATTCCACGGGTGGAGGAGGCCCGGACGGTCCCTGAACGCACCACGCACCCATCATTACCAACAGGAGGAATCGAACCAGTCCACTTCCACTGTATATACACATAATTAGATTTACACACAACTGTATTTAAGTGTATACTTTAATTATCATTCTGTGCGTTTCCATGACAACTGTTCTTCCTGGTTTAATCTGATTAAAGGTTGGATCCTATTTCAGATGTCCATGTAAACACCTTATTCCAGTTGAAAAAGAAAAGTTCAGATTAAATTTAAACCTGATTAAAGTCAGTGGTTTAATCCTCTTTTAAGTGCGCTCTAAATTCTTCCTGGACATGTAAAGCCTTTATTCTGTTTGGACTTTATTCCTTCCATTCTGCACATGCTCAGTGTCTTGTCCTGTGGCGATGACGCACACATTCTGCGCTGGTGGAAGAATCTGCACTGCAGTCTAGTCTTCCCAAAGCGTTCCAGTGGAATATTCTGATGGGATCTACCAGCCTGGAAAACCCTGAAGGAACAGTTCAACACTGGCTTTGGATTCATTCATTTGTCCTGAACTAATGAGTTCCACAAGTGGGACAAACAGTTTGAACTGCAGCCCTAATGTTAGCTTAGCTTAGCCTAGCTTAGCATAATGGCTTCATTCCTCTGCTCAGACGTAGCCAGGCTTTTAGAGGTGGTTTGTAGTATTTTAGGAGTGATTTGGGTCAGTTCAGTTCTCCCTAATCATTCCTTTAGTCCGCTGGGGTCAATATGATCACAAACTGAGGCTCAGATCATGGTCATGTGACTTACTGCAGGAAGAAAATCTGGCAAATAAAAACTAATGCAAAGCTAAAACGCTAAAGCAAAGCTTTAGCGCATGCATCCCTTCAACAAAAAGATTTCCAACTTCCGTCAACACAACAGTCCACAGATTGTATGAGTGCAGTAAGTCGCAGATCTGAAGAAATAATTAGAGAGAATCGGATTTGACAAAATCACTGAGAAAAGACGACAAATCACCTTTAAAAAACTGGATATGTGTGACCATGGTAATGCAGAGACTATGCTAAGCTAAGCTAACAGAAGGGCTAAGCTAGGCTAACAGAAGGGCTGACAGAGCCCAGTAAATGTTTCTCATGTAAACCTTTATTCAGGTTGAACATTTCCATGGAAACAGAAGATAAAATACTTTAGTTCTGGGTTAATTTCTTCTGGAAAAATAAATCAGATTTAAAAATCATTATGTAACCGAACCCAATGATGATAATATTTGTTGAATACATGGAGGTCAAACTCATTTTAGTTCTAAAAACACAAAACTGTCCTAAAGGAGGGAATGGGGGTGAGGAGGGGTCATGTGACCTGGTTAAATGGTTTAAATAATGTGGAGGCTGATGAACGGGGCTCCGGTGTGGACCAGGACCAACCCCGAACCGGTCTGAGTCGGACTGGTCAGCTCCAACACCAGTTTGGTTCCAACACCTGATGAACGGGGTTGGATGGAGCTATGTATTTCAAACATTTACACAAGATCTGAGTTTACATTTCAGAGTAATCCTGTATTTTTTAATATTTCTTCACTGATCGTGTAGAAGTTCATTAAAGCTCAGATTCAAAGGTTATTAAAGGTGGATGTTACTGCTGAATCAGTGTTACAGACATTTTGTTGAATGTTTTTGTGCCTTTTTCAACAATTTCATTGATTATTTCATCATTTTTTTGTTAAGTTTGTGCATTATTTAATTTAATTTTATTTTATTATCATTTTTTGGCTCATTTTCTTGATAATTTCATTTGATTTGTTCATTATTTTGTGAGTTTTATTGATCGTGGCAATTTCCAAATTCATTTTTCCTCAACATTTAGTCTTTTCTAAGTGATTCCACACCATTTACCAGGGGAGGGCGGCTCTTCTGTTTTCCATTTTTCTCCTGTTTTTTCATTCAGGGAGTTTAGGTTAGTTTCATGTATTTTATTTCCTGCATTTATTTTGGGTCAGGGAACTTAGTTTGTACTTTGAAGAAGACTTTTGTTTGTTGTTTTAGCCCAGCCCTCCACTAACCCTCTTAAGTTATTTAAGAATAAAATGTTGGATTTTAGTTCTGGACTGGCGTGTGTGTTTGGGACAAAAACAGTGTATTATGTGGGTCCTGTAAACCCCTACAGGCCGGGACGTAACAATAATAACACATTTTATTTATAGCAGTGGTTCTTAACCTGGGTTCGATCGAACCCTAGGGGTTTGGTGAGTCAGTCTCAGGGGTTCGGCGGAGGTCAGGACACACACTGGACTCATTAGTCAGGTGTGTGTGTCGGGCTAGGTCCGTGTATGTAAACAAACGGCTTCGGAGACTCTTTCTCTGATTGACATCCAATATACGCGGTGTATTGTTGTTGCTTATAGCACTACAACACATCCGGAAGTGTTTATAATCTCTTCCACTCGTCTGACGATTAATTATTTGAGTATTTTCCACATCGTTCTTATGACTTTTGCTACTTCCTGTTAACCACGGAGGCAGCCATGTGTAGTGTTTGTTTACATTTTTCGGTCACCGCACTGGTCAGTTACAGTCATGTGACGACCGACGCAAAGGCAACAGCAGAAGTCCCACTGATTTGCAGTAAATATTCATTATTATTGTAGCCTGATGGAAATTAGGTGATGGGTGTGTGTTAAAATGTTAACAATGATAAATAGCATAAATACAATAAGTTCATTATTGGAATACATAAGGTTAAAAATTAAAACCATTTCAGTGTGGTTGTATTAAAAAGGTCATGTCTTTGAGAGCAGGTATGTCATTTGTTGTGAGTTCATGCACTGTGTTGGTTTTGTTCTTTGAACACAGTGATGTTAATGCACGGTTCATTTTGTGCACCAGCAAAACATATACCTGTGTCTTGAATTTGAAAAAAAATCATATTGCATTTTTTAATAAAGAAGGGTTCAGTACCTCCAACAAGGTTAAGAACCACTGATTTATAGGCACCTCTGGGACACCGTACAGTGAACAGGAGAGTAAAAACCAAACAATAAAACAGAGTAAAAAGCAAAAGGCAGGTTCAAACATGGACAACGCAATTGTGGGAGTAAACTGTGGGTAAATGGGAGTCGGGGGGGGGGGGGCATTGTACTTAGTCTATTTTGGGGAGAATAACAGCAAGCTGAGCGTGGACGTGGACAGAACACAGTCCACTGAGCTGGAAGATCCGCCCCCTTTAAATACTGACACCGACCAATCACAGCCAGGGGCGGAACATGGCAGGTGAACCCGATAAGCACTAACGACCTGTGGACCAGATCCACTCAGGACAGAACACACCTGTGGAGGATTGGGCTGGTTTTTTAATTGTGTTGATTTATTTTTCTCCTTTTAAAATACAGAAAAATATGTAAAAAGAAAAGAAAAAAAATACAAAAAATATAGTAAAACACACCAAAATTCACAAAAAATACAGTAACATAGACAAAAACATGCAAAATACAGTAAAATACAATGAAAAAAACATTCAAAAACAAACTAAAACAGACTGAAAAATGCAAAAATTCAAAAATAATGTTAAAATACACTAAAATTCATAAAAAAATACACAAAAATACAGTGAAAAAACATTCAAAAATACACAAAAATACACAAAGAAATGCTAAAATGCACAAAAATATCGTGGAAAAACATTTAAAAATACACTAAAATAGACAAAAATATGTAAAACATGAAATAAAATACAATTAAATAAATACACCAAAAATATGCTAAAATATACCAAAATTCACAAAAAATACACTAAAAAAACATAAATATGAAATAGAAATAGAAATATGCTACAAAACACAAATAAAAAAAAAAAACTCACTAAAATCCAGAAAATAAACATTAAAAATGCAATAAAATATACAAAAATAAGCTGAAATACAATGTAACAATAAAAACGACATGAAAGACGACAACAGGAAACGGTTTTTACTCATTTATACAACGACGTTCGTGGAATCCTTCTCTGAGTACTTTTGTACTTTTCACTTCTACTGCAGTACTTCAGTCCTTTTGTTCATTAAAACAAACCAATGCACTGATATCTATCCCATAATATGAAACTCTGTTATTTCATTAGTCCTTATTGTTTTGTATCCCAGACCCCGTTAGAAAACAAACACCTGAACTCAACGTGTCCACATACTTTTGTCCACATAGTGAATAATTAAACGACTCTGGATGGATTTGTGTAAAAGTCGTCGTATTTCGTTTCCGTTTCCTGGTCTTTGAACGCCTCGTCGTCGTCATCGTCGTCGTCGTTTGTGACCACACACACAACCCACTCCCGGCCGAGGGGTGGTCGAGTCTCCACGACAACAGGTGGACAAAGGGGACGCGGCGGGGGGAATGCGAGGCCGAGCGGCAGGGGCGGTGGGGAGGGGGGGCGGGGTTAGGGCCGCAGGGGGCCAATGGGAGATGAGCCGCTGACCTTGGCCTCTGAGCGGCGGTCAGATGGGCCGCGAAGGACCAAGAGGAGGAGGAGGAGGACCAAGGCTGTTCAGACCGGGGGTGATTAATGACCCCGGTGACCCCGGCCGGCCCCCGGGTCGGCGCCGTGGTCACTTTCCCAACGCGTGTGATGGATGAGCGCTGGCGTTCCCACCGCAGACGATGCAAAGAACACTGAAGGAGGCGACGGCGACGGCAGCTGCGCCTGAAAAACCAACCTTTCCAGGAGACCAGTGGACGCTCAGGACCTGGGGGGAGGGGTCAGGAGGGGGGGGTGGACGGACGGAGTGGACAGACGGAGTGGACGGGGGTCTGCAGGTTCATGTTGGACCGAAGACGCCTCGGACGAGTTTGGTCCAATTTCAGACCGAACATTCACAAAAATAACAGTTGAACGAACTCAGAGTTCTAGAATGACGACATGCACAAAAAGTACAAAAAATACAAAAATACAAAAAAAAATACTAAAACAGATTAAAATATGCAAAAATACTGAAAAATACAGTGAAAGAACACCCAAAAATACACTAAAATGCACTAAAATATGCAAATGTACACTGAAATACAGTGAAAAAAACATTCAAAAATACACTAAAATACACTAAAATAGGCAAAAATACTCAAAAATACAGTGAAAGAACATTCAAAAATACATTAAAACAGACTGAAATATGCAAAAATACAAATATAATGCTAAAATAGACCAAAATTCACCAAAAAATACACTAAAATACAGTGAAAAAACATTCAAAAGTACACAAAAATGTACAAAAATATGTAAATATACACTAAAAATATGGTCAAATACACCAAAATTTACAAAAAAAAATACTCTAAAATACAGTGGAAAAGCATTCAAAAATACATTAAGATAGACTAAAATATTCTAAACAATATGGTAAAATACACCAAAATTCACAAAAACATGCACTAACCCCCCCCCCCCAAAAAAATTTAAAAATGCACTAAAATATACAAAGAAATATGCAATGATACACAAAAAATTCACTGAAATCCAGAAAATGAACTTTAAAAATGCAATAAAATACACCAGAATATGCTAAAATGTACAAAAATACACTACAACCCAGAAAACATAAAAAATTTGCTAAAATATATTTTTAAAAAAAGTTAAAATACATTAAAATATGCAAAAAAAAAAACAACAAAAAACACTAAAATACGCAAAAAATAGTGTGTGATATATCTGAGCAGTTTTCTTGGCATTTTTGGTCAAATTTCAAACGTCACATTCAGATAAAAAACAACTCAGCAGTTTCACAGTCAGACGTGAAAACAAAACGTAACAGAAAAGACGAACGTTCGGTGACGTCGAGAGTTTAACCGAAAAAAAAACACGAAACATGATGAAGACGACGTAAAAGACGAAAACAGGAAACGGTTTCACTCGTTTACAGACGTCCATCCAGTCCTTCAGTTGGTATTTGGACCTTCTGCTGCAGTACACCAGTCCTGTCAGCCCTTCTACTTCCACCACAGCATTTGTACTTGTACTGTACTTGTACTGTACTTGTACTGTACTTGTACTGTACTTGTACTGTACTTGTACTGTACTTGTACTTTACAGTACCAGTACACGTTTGTACTTCCACATCAGACACGCTGACGTTAAACTCAACACGTCGTCCTCTGTCGCTTAAAATAAACAAAGCCTGTGATTGGCTGTGAGGAGGTGATGATGTCATTGCGGTCCAGAGTGCAGCTGTGCTTCTGCAGCTGGTGAAACACTGGCTCAGTGTCAGCACGAAGGGGGCGGAGCCAACGACGGCGAGCGGCGCCGACGTCTCCGCCTGAAACCGCAACAATGAGCACATCTGTCAAAGTCACGCGTTCGCTTCGTGAACGTCGTGTTGTTTTGTTTCCAAACATGGCGGAGGGGCCGGGCCTCGCCAGACACGCAGAAGGCGGAGACAGAGGCGGAGACAGAGGTGGAGACAGAGGCGGGGACAGAGGCGGCGTTGGCGTTTAGGGTCGTAAACTGAAGAAGAGGACGACGTCAGCAGTGGATGACATTCTCCTCAGACGGCGAGGAGATGCTGCTGCTGCCGCTTTATGGGGGGGGGGGGGGGGTCATGATATGATGTCACCCGGGTGATGCCCCTCCCCCTCCTCCTCCTCCGCCCACATCCGGCCCCTCCCCTCCCCCCTCACTCTCTCTGCGGTGAAGCGTGTCACAGCCCGGGTCATGTGACCGCGGCGCAGGAGGACGTCCAACATGGACGCCCAAACAGGAAGAGGAGGGGGGGGGGGGCTGCGTCAACGCTCGTCAAACACATTTGTCTTCAAACGTCAACATGAAGCTGAAGGAGGAGGATCTGTTTCTGAAGTCACATGACTGAACTGAATCTGATCCAGACGATGAAACAGAAACTGATGATGAAGAAGAAGAAGAAGAAGAGGAAGAAGAAGAAGAGGATGAAGAAGAGGAAGAAGGAGAGGAAGAAGAGGAAGAGGAGGAAGAAGAGGAAGAGAGGAAGGAAGAGGAAGAGGAGAAGAAAGAGGAAGAGGATATGACGAAGAAGGAGAGAAAAGAAGAGGAAGAAGAAGAAGAGGAAGAAGGAAAAGAAGAGGAAGAAGGAGAGGAAGAAGAAGAGGAAGAAGAGGAAGAAGGAGAGGAAGAAGAGGAGAAGGAGAGGAAGAAGAAGAAGAGGAAGAAGGAAAAGAAGAGGAAGAAGGAGAGGAAGAAGAGGAAGAAGGAGAGGAAGAAGAAGGAGAAGAGGAGAAGATAGGAAGAAGAGAAGAGGAAGAAGAGGAGAAGAAGGAAGAAGAAGAAGAGAAAGAAGAGGAAGAAGAGAAGAGGAGAAAGAAGAGGAAAGAAAAAGAGTAAGAGTGAGGAAGAAAGGAAGAGTAAGAGAGAAGAAAATAAGAAGGAAGAGAGAGGAAGAAGAAGAAGAGGAAGAAGAAAGAAGAGGAAGAGAGGAGAAGAGAAGAAGAAGAGGAAGAAGAGAGGAGAAGGGAAAGAAGGAAGAAGAAGAAGCAAGAAGAAGAAGAGATAAAAGGAAGAAGAAAGGAAGAGAAAGAAGAGGAAGAAGGGAGAGGAGAGAAGAAGAAGAAAAGAAGAGAGAAGGAAAGAAGAGGAAGAAGGAGAGAAGAAGAGGAAGAGGAGAAGAAGAGAGAGGAATAAGACGGGAAGAAGGGAAGAAGAAGAAGAAGAAAGGAAGAAGAAGGAAAAGAGAGGAAGAAAATAAGAAGAGAAGAAGAGGAAGAGGAGGAAGAAAGAAGAAGGAGGAAAAGAGAAAGAGAAGAAAAGAAAAGAAGGAAGAAGAGGAAGAAGAAGAAGAAGAAGGACAGAGAGGAAGAGGAGGAAGAAGAGGAAAGAGGAGGAAGAAGAGAGAAGGAATAAGAAGAAGAATAGGAAGAAAAGAAAGAAGAAGAAAGAAAAAGAAGAGGAAGAAGAAGAAGAAGAGAAGAAGAGGAAGAAGAAAGGAAGAAGAAGAAGAAGAGGAAGAAGAAGAAGAAAAGGAAAGAGGAGAAGAAGAAGAAGAGGAGAAGAAGAGGAGAAGAAGAGAGAAGAAGAGGAAGAAGAAAAGGAAAGAAGAAGAAAAGGAAAGAGAAGAGAAAAGAAGAGGAAGAAGAAGAAGAAGAGGAAGAAGGAAGAAGAAGAAGGAGAGGAAGAAGAAGAAGAGGAAGAAGGAAAAGAAGAGGAAGAAGGAGAGGAAGAAGAGGAAGAGGAGGAAGAAGAGGAAGAAGGAGAGGAAGAAGAGGAAGAAGAGGAGAAGAAGAAGAAGAGGAAGAAGAGAAGAAAGAAGAAGAAGAGAAGAAGGAGAGGAAAAGAATAGGAAGAAGAAAAAGAAGAAAAAGAAGAGGGAAGAAGAAGAAGAGAAGAGAAGAAGAAGAGAAGAAAGAAGAGGAAGAAGAGGAAGAAGAGGAAGAAGAGGAAGAAGAAGAAGAAGAGGAAGAAGAAGAAGAGGAAGAAGAAGAAGAAGAAGAAGAGGAAGAAGAAGAAGAGGAAGAAGGAGAGGAAGAAGAAGAAGAAGAGGAAGAAGAAGAAGAGGAAGAAGAAGAAGAAGAAGAAGAAGAAGAAGAGGAAGAAGAAGATGGAGTCGATCAGGCGACATCCCACAGATCTGATCGTCCGTCTGATCAGAGCGACGATAACGAACCCAGTTTCACTGAGCATCGATTCCACTCAGCTGGACACAACTGAAGAACAGAAGAAACAGAAAACAGAAAAAAGGAAGAATATGAAAAAAAGGGGAAAAAACAGGAAAAAAAAAAAAAAAAAACAGGAAAAAACCGAGAGAAAAAGAAAAAACCCACAGAAAAAAACTGAAAAAAAAAACCGGAAGAAAACAGAAAAAAACAGGAAACAAACAGAAAAAACAGAAAAATAGAAAAAAACACTGAAAAAAAATGAAAAAACCCCAGAAAAAACACAGAAAAAACACAGAAAAAAAGGGGAAAAAAAGAAAAAAAAATCCTGAGAGAAACAGAAAAAACGGGGAAAAATTAAAAACAGAAAAAAACTGAGAAAAATAGAAAAAAGCACAGAAAAAAAAGAAAAAAAACAGGAAAAAAACAGAGAAAAACTTAAAAAAAAAAAATTAGAAAAAAACAGAAAAAAGAAAAAAACTGTTAAAAACAGAAAAAAAAAAAAAAAAAAACACAAAAAAAACTGAAAGAAAAAAAAGCCGGAAAGAAAACACAGAAAAACAGCGTGTACGTGAACGCCACTGATAGAAAAGCAGTCGATTCTGTACAAACGGATCAGAATTACTGAGTATTTCTTTATTCAGTTTTATTAAACACGTCTGTGGGTTTGAGTCGATTCCAAGAAGATCTGTGATCCTCAGGAAAGGAATGTTCCAACAGCAGCAAAGCAACCAATATAATAATAATAATAATAATAATAATAATAATAATAATAATAATAATAATAATAATAATAATAACAATGACAGGCGATAAAAAACAGTTAATTCCACAGAAAGATGAAACACTAAACATTTTTTTATGCATCAGAAAAATGACAAATTAAAGGAAAAACAAAGTCAATTATTTGACGTTTTCTCATAAATATATTTTTCCAGAAGGACGTGGAATTAAACGTGTGATCAGATCCAGAGTTTTGGAACAAATGGTGGATTTAGAATGAAATACAGCAGCATGTGATGGAAATATGCAGCAGAATATACAGTTAAATGTGAATAAAGTGGATGTTTTAGTGGTTTTTAATGTGTGAAACTGTTGGAGCTCATGTTTACATTCACATGTTTTTTCTTTTTTTTTGTTTGAATCAGATTCGTGTGTTTATTGATCATTTGTTCTTTTCTTTTCACTTGTGTTCTTTTCTCTGTCATTAATGCTCTGATTTTATTTTTATATTTTTTTCTAGATTTGTCCTGAACATCTGTTGTTTTTAAAAGTGAAATAGAAAGAAACAAAAACACACATTTGGTTCAAATTTATTGGATTTTTCCTGATGAAATAAAACAAACTAAATGTTTTTTTCACTGGAGTTTGCACCAAAAATATCGTAAATGTAAGTATTTCGACAGATTTAGGATCAAACTTGGATTATTTCAGTTGGATTTAAACGGTTAAATGTTAAATAACACATTTTCTGTCACAGCTTCACATGGAAATCATCAACCTGAAAAAAAAAAAAAATCTGATCTTTCTTTAAAAACTATAATTAACACAGATTTGACTGCGGTTTGAGATGGAATTATGCATCAAATCTGAAATAAAGCAGTCATTTAACAGTTGAATGTGAATAAAGTGGATGTTTTAGTGGTTTTTAATCTGTGAAACTGTTGGAGCTCATGTTTACATTCACGTCTGTCACCAAAGCATCATGGGAATGTAGTTTTTCTACAAAAATATCTAATAAACCAGACATTTGGCTCAAATTTATTGGATTTTTCCTGATGAAATCAAACAAACTAAACATCTTTTTCACTGGAGTTTGCACCAAAAATATTGCGATTGTAAGTAATTCGACAGATTTAGGATCAAACCTGGATTCTTTTACTTGTATTTAAACAGTTAAATGTTCAATAACACATTTTCTGTCACAGCTTCAACCTGAAATGACATGTTTGTATTTTTACCACTAATCTCAGCTGTTTCCTCAGATCTGGGACCAAAATCGCAGCAGAAACCAAATGAAACGTTAACAGATGAAGAGTTTTAGTTCAGAAAGTGGGTTTGAGTTTTTGATTTTTATAGTTTTACATCCGCTGTCACAGCGTCACATTTATATATTAAATCTCATAAATGTGGAATAAATGTCTGTTCTTTTGTTATTGTTTTTTTATGTTTCCTCAGATCTTATGCACTAAATTTTAACAGATTAGAATCCTTCACTCTTTGGTTTCAGTTTTGTCTTTTTTTGCATCAAATGTCTGTGTTTTTTTTTTATTTCAATGATTATTTGGATTTTTTTCATCTTCAACTTTCATCTTCGGCTGTAAATCCAGTATTTGTGACTAAACTCAGATGAACTGGGCTCAGATTCTCCTCTGACCCCAAAATCCGGCCACGGTGATGCGTTCAGGGCCCCTCGGTCAACAGATGACCTGTGTGTTTTTATTCCTTCATGGGTGGTGTGTGTGTGTCCTCATCACACACACCTCCCCGGGTTTGTTTTTTTTTTTTTTTTTTAATCCACTGAAGCTCCTCGGACAACACGCTGAGAGCGGATTACAGCCGCAAATTAGAGCCGGGAGGCTGCGGTGCGAAAACCAAACACACCCCGGTCCCAGAACCAGGGGGAGGCCGCAGGCAGGACCCCGAGCCCCGGGTTGACCCCCCTGCACAGCTGCCACATGAGAGCTCCACAAAAATACGACGAAAAAGTCCAGAAAAGTCCTGCACAAGTTTATGCAAAAAAAAAAAAAAGAAAAATCAAACATTTAAGTTTAAAAATCCCTTTAATTTTTTAAGAAGCTGCACATTTGCACAGATTTAACTTTTGCATGAAATTAAAAACAATATGCATGAAAAATCTGAGTAATGCATGAGATTAAAAGATAAAAAAAAAAAAAGAGAGAAACAAGAAATAAAACATTTAAGTTGGGAAAAAAAATCCCTTTAATAATTTTTTAAGGGAAACAAAAGCTGCACATTTGCACAGATTCTACTTTTGCAGGAAATTAAAAACAATATGCATGAAAAATCTGTGTAATGCATGAAATTAAAATTTTTAAAGAAAAAAAAAATCTAACATTTAAGTTAAAAAATCCCTTTAATTTTTTAAGGAAAAAAGCTGCACATTTGCACAAATTAAAAACAATATGAATGAAAAAAAAATCTGAGTAATGCAAGAGATTAAAATTTAAAAAAGGGGGAGAAAAAAACAAACATTTAAGTTTAAAAAATCCCTTTATTTTTTTAAGGGAAACAGAAGCTGCACATTTGCACAGATTTACCTTTTGCATGAAATTAAAAACAATATGCATGAAAAATCTGAGTAATGCATGAGATTAAAATTTAAGAAAAGAAAAAAATCAGGAAACAGAAGAAGAAAGAAAAAAAAAAGAAAAAGAAAAGAAAGCCTGATGCTTCCACTGATCATTAATTCTTTATTCTTCACCAACAGTTGAATCAAACAGACTCAGTCTTTATTGGCTTGTAATGGCAGCTTTTATCCAACGGATAAAGAGCTTGGAAAAGGTCACGGTTTGTTAAACAAAATTAAAATGATACATTCCTGAAGAATTATGCAAATTATAATCCCCCAAAAACGCCAACAAAAGGCGGCAACAAAAGCTCACCAGTGGAGCGACAATAAAACCTTCCAAACGAGCTTTTCACCGAAGAAAAGAGGAGCCGTGGACGTGGGTCTGCGTGGGGAAAAGTGGAAAAAAAAAAAGAAAGAAAGAAAGAAACTTCATCATCACACTTTATTAGTAAAATTATTTGTACTTCAGATCCTTTAAAAATGCTTTAAAAACCTGCAAAAGTCACTATTTGGGGCCTTTTCAGCTTCGGTTAATCGATTAAACTCAATGCAAAATGGAAAAAATGGATTTTACGAATAAAAAAAACGGATTAAATCCAGAAGAACAGGAAGCTCCAGCAACAGATGTCCAGGCACAATTCTCGGGTTTGGGCTGAAATTTCACAAGAATTGCGTTTGGACAATCAGCAGCTAGAGCCCCGAAGAAAAAACCCAAAGAAAAGACAAAAAAAAACAGATAAAAGCAAAAAAAAAAAAAAAAAAAAAAACAGATAAAAGCAAAAAAAAAAAAAAAACAGATAAAAGCTTTCACAAGTGGGTCTGAAAGTGTGGGTAAAAAAAACAGCAGACATATGATCCATGAGGTCCTGGTCCTAGTCCTGGTCCTAGTCCTGGTCCTAGTCCTGGTCCTGGTCCTGGTCCTGGTCCTGGTCCTGGTCCTGGTCCTAGTCCTGGTCCTGGTCCTAGTCCTGGTCCTGGTCCTGGTCCTGGTCCTAGTCCTGGTCCTGGTCCTGGTCCTGGTCCTGGTCCAGGTCCAGGTCCAGGTCCATCAGATGTAATCCAGCAGAGGTGCAAACATCAGACAATAAGTTGGAGTTGATGTGGAGGGAAAAGAAGCCAAAAAAACTCTGCCCCCCCCCCCCGTCATCATATCTGCACCTGTTAACACCCCCCCCCCCCCCCCCCCCCCTCCAAAAAAAACAAAAAAAAGACCCTGAACGTCCAGACCCAGACCCAGAGCAGAAGCTGCTCCATGAACCTGCTCCCAAACACAGGCGGTGGTTCCAGGACAGAGGAGGCGGAGGAGCAGGGACACAGGCCGGGGATGGAGGCAGGGGAGGCGGGCACGGAGGCTGGAGGCTCCCCGGGATGGATGGAGGGATGGAAGGAGGGGAGGCAGCGGCAGCGAGGATCCAGGAGGAGATGGAAGAAGAAGAGGAGGAGGTCCCGGTGCTCCGTCCGTGCTGTCCCCCTCCTTAGTGTCCGGCCGGGGGGCGCTTTTTCTGGGCTTCCTCCAACAATGAGCCCCGGTGCGTGTGTCCGCGTCACCGACGGAGAGCCGCGGAGTGTGGGGCCGATGCGCGCATGGTACCGGCCTATGAATGAAGAGCACACGGAGGGAGCGCACAGAGAGGGGGGGGGGGGGGGGGGGGGAGGGTGATAAATGCCCATTGTACCCGGAGGAAGCAGAAGCTGAAGCAGAAGCAGAAGCTGAAGCTGAAGCAGAAGCAGAAGCTGAAGCTGAAGCTGAAGCAGAAGCATGAAGCAGAAGCTGAAGCTGAAGCTGAAGCCTGTGCTCAGACCACAGCTCTGACAGAACCCTTCAGGATCATTTGACCTTTTTTCTTCTTTTCTGTTTTTTCCTTCATTTCCAATTACAATCACAACATTATAGACACCCCCCCCCAAGAAACACGGACCCCCTCACATGACGTCACACCTCATGCACAGGAAAAATTACTGAACATTTTTTCCAGAGTCAAAAGTATTTTCCTCAAAAAGAGTAAATGTAACTTTGGACTGAGTTTGGAGAGTTCTACCCACAGAGTAACTTTTACTCTTTTTAGAAAAGGACCAAATGTAATCTGAGTAGAGTCCAATTTTCTTCAATTTGAGTAAATTTTACTTTTGTACATATACACACACACACACACACACACACACAACCCCATATGTAACCCCATATGTTTTCATTCTAATATTTATGTGTGAAATGAGACTTTTTAAATAAAACTAAATAAAGAAAATAATAATAACAATAACAACATTAACATTATTCACCTCCTCAGACTCAGCTATTGGTTCTCTGTCCACATCTGTGGACAAGAGTTTCACAAGTTTATGCAAAAAAAAAGAAAGAAAGAAAGAAAGAAAAGACACCTGTCCACTACAAAGGACGTTCCATAAACATTTTAAAAACTGCATCTGAAAAAACTGTTGTATCATGATGTTTCCAATATAGGCACTGATTTAATTTAAAAAAAAAAAAAGCTGGTACTTTGCTGATATTTCCTGGGTCTTCAGAGGTTAATAATAAAAATAATAATAATAATAATAATAATAATAATAGTAATAATAATAATAATAATAATAATAATAATAATAATAATACAGACATTATCATTTATCAATAAAACAAAACTAATAATTCTCTCCGTATACATTAAATACATGTGCACATGAATTTGGACACTTTTATTACATATATGTAAAGTTTTATTTAGAGCAAATATTAAAAAACAAATCAAATAAAATCCACGCAAAAAGTTTTCTTATGATGCTCAGATTTTAATTCAGCATCTGTTTCCATGACGACCGACTCCACCTGCACAGAGATCCTCCGAGGGTTATTTCTTTATTCATACAAATGTTCATTTTCCACAGAAAAAACATGACAATCAGTAAAACAAATTCTGTTTCTCGTCACTTTGGTCGTGTTTGTTTTTAACTTGCACTAAAAGTTTTTAATTTATTTAATATCAGTTTTTATTTTCTCGAGGGGTACATTCTGGTTTTTATGTTTGAGGTGTGTGATTTTCCTTTTCTATTCTGTTTTATACGTTCAAATCAAATCATTTTGCATAGAATTTCATGTGAATTTCAGACCAAATTTGTTGAGACGTGCAGGAGTTATTTTTTCTTGCAAGTGGCTTTAAATATGTTCATTAAATACATGTATTTTTGTTCATGTTTGTCTGAAAAAGACAATATTTAAACACAGGAACCCAAAAATACACACAAAAAATAACTGCACACATAAAGTTTTATGAAGTAAAGAAAAAGAAAATGAAAGATTAGAAAATAAAATCCACATATCCTGTTGAAAAAGTTTTGTCATAATGCTCAGATTTTTATTCAGGATCTGTTACCATGGCAACCGACTCCATCTGCGCAAAAGATGTTCAAAGTGGACTCATTTATTATTGTCATTATCATCATTATTATTATTATCATCATTATTATTGTCATTATTATTGTTATTATTATTTAAGAGTCAGTCTTGTTGAAACATAAAGTCTCATTTTACACCGAAAAACATTCCAATCAATAAAAAAAACTGTAAAATAAATATACAGTTCAATTACACAATATCATGTTTCATTCATCAGACATCATTATTGTTTATCAGCAAAACAAAATTAATAATTATCCAAATATACGCTAAAATAAATGTGCACATAAATTAGAAATGTTAAGTATTGCAGAGTAAAAACTAATTCAGTGAAAAAAATATAATGATTTTACTAAATGAAATAAACAAATAATTTATGATTCATTAAAAAAATAATTAAATTCAGTTTAACCCTTTCATGCATGAATTATGAGAACCTAAAGACTTTTTCCCTGAGTGTTTTCATTTGTCTTTAAACATGAATAAAACAATATGATTGAAAATTTTCTTATGAAAAATAAATAAAATAAATGTAAAAATAATAAAAAAAAAAAAAAGTTAAAAAATACATAAAAAAATTGTAATAATAATAAAAGAAAAATCTCATGAACCTATCTTTCATGAAGTTGCAAAAATGTCCACTCAACTGGACGCCATGTGTTTAATTTTTGAAGCAAAGAAACACGTATTTACTGATAAATTGTGTGAAAACTATAACTATTATGCTCAGGGGAGATTTACACAGTGTTACCAATTCATGTCAGAAAAGATAAGTAATGTGTTAAAACTTTAATAAAGATATGTGTAAAAACACAAAACAACAAAATCCATGAACATACAAGAGAAGAGCTGTAGAATAGCTGTCCACTGTAGTGACCACTGTGCATGAAAGGGTTAAAATCCTTCATTTTAGGAAAACATTAAAATAATCACTTTTCTAAATTTGATGCATGAAATTAAAGGAACAGACCACACACACATACACACACACACACACACACACACACACACACACACACACACACACACACACACACACACATTTTAACTTTTTCTTTTTCTTCTTTTACTGATTTTCGTTGAACTCTGAACTCATCTTCGCTCTTCGCTTCTCGTCATGTGACTCTGGAGAAGATGCTGATGCTGAGGTCATGTGACCTGATGGAAGCCACGCCCACAAACTGAAAAAAAAAAAAAACATCAGGAAATGATATAGAAGGTGTGGTTATTTACAGGAAAAATACACCAAGTATGTTTTAAATATCTGAGTTTAAAGGAAAACACATGAAAGTGTTTCTGAGGGTTCAGTTCCACCAGTTCATGTGGAATATCCATGGAATCAGTGGAATTAACCTGCTGACGTTTAATGAAATGGGAAATATTTTCACCTTTCACTGCTGTGTTCACTTCATTCTGACACTGATCACATAACATCTGATAAAGAAAAACCAAAACCAGCTACTGATCTAAACTGTTTCATTCCTGCTGATCCACTAATCCTGTAAATACATGGAAAGAACTGGTGTCAAATACAGTTCTTCATCTTCTCATGGTCATCAGATATGACCATATTTGGACGTTCAGAGACTCCATAGTTACCGTGGAAACACCGTCATCTTCTACAACATTGATTCACCAGAAAAACCCATGGAGTTGGATCAGTGACAGTGGATGGAAATGAAGAAAAATGAAGAAGAAAAAAAACCCATACAAAATGAAAAATAATGTGAAAAAAAAAAAAAAAATCAGCAAAAAAACTGAGTAAAATAAAGTAAAAAAAATAAATAAATAAAGACAACAATAAAATAAACAAAAACAGCCAAAGTAAAGAATGAAAAGAATAAAAAATTAGCAACAAGAAAAGCACTCGGACAGCGCAGACCTCCGCCAAGACAGATCTGCCCCCCCCCCCCATCACCACCAAAATGTCATCATTTCTTCCTTGTGCCAGTATCAACATTTCCTGAAAATTTCATTAAAATTTCATTAACTTTTTGAGTTATCTTGCTAACAAACAAACAAACAAACACACACACACACACACACACACACACACACAAAGCAAAGTGATCACAATACCTCCTGGAGGTAATTAATGAAAAAAATTGAACAAAAATGAAGGAAAATGAATTCAACACCCAAGAACATGAACCAGAACAGCAAAGATTCTTATAAACGATGGCTTTGTACAAATCTTTCAGTTCGTACAAAATCTGGTGTTCGTGGACATTCGTGTATCTTTTGGTAAATGGATTAACTTTTCAGAAACAAAAGAAAAACTAGTGGTTCATTGATTTTCGTTTAAAAAAAAAAATTTAAATTGAATTTCAAGGTGTTTTTCTTTTTCAGCGTCAAAACAGATAAAACGAATTAAAAAACAAGTGATTTTCATTTGCTCTAATTACAGTAAAGTTACTCCCTGACAGAAACGGAAAAATGGACAAAAACCCCTGGTTTTTTTTTTCATTTTCTGAGACCAGACGGTGTCATTTTCAAGGAAAGAGCGTTAATTTGTACGAATCTTCCAGTTCATACGATATCTGGACTTCGTAGACCTTCATCTGACCGACCCTGATCCACTGATCTGCAGTTGGTTTTGAATGTGACTCCTGACCTGAATCCCACATCTGTGACATGTGTTCAGTTCCAGCTGAACTCCAGCAGAGTTCCTCTGGTTTTCAGGTCGTGTCTGAGCGTTCATGTTTTATTTGAGTAGAAAGTGTTTAAAACACGTTCAGAAGTGGACAAACATCCACTGGTCGGTGGAAACACCAGCAAAAGCATGAGAACCGGAAACCAGGAGGTGGAGTGTATTTATAGACGTTCAGACGACTGAGTGGAAACAGGTGAGGGGGGCGTGGCCTGAAGACACAGGTGAGACGGACGAGTGGAGGGAAAAGACACAAAGACGGAAAAGAAACAAAAGCAACACAATGTGAAAGAAAAGATGTTAAAGAAGATGAAAACAAAGACAGAAGATACAGAAAAAGAATAAAGGTTTAAAGGTGACGACATCAAAACGATGAAAAAAACACAAGAAAAAATGAAAAGACAAAAAAAATGCAACAAAACAAACCGACACAAAATGAGAAAAACAACGTTAAAGAAAAAACTGTAATAAGATGAAAACAAGAAGATACGAAAATGTAAAGGATACGAAGACATGAAAATGATGTAAAAAAACAAACACACACGACAATAATTCTATAAAAGGTTAAAGGTGCAGGAGACTGTTGTGTCTGTTTCCTCCCATCTGTCCATCCTCAGTGTCATTCGTCCGTCCGTCTGTCCGTCATTCCTCAGCTGATTCTCTTTCATCAACTGAACAGTTTCTTAGTTCCATCCACCACAAACAGACCATGTGATCACAAACAGAGCCAGTAGGAACTCAGGCATCTGAGGAAGGATGGCACCACGTGCATTGTGGGAAAGGGAGGTTTACGCAGCCGCCTGACAGCGACCGCAGCAGCGCGACCATGTGATATAATATGGATGAAACAAACACGTGGAAGCATCTGGAGGAACACAGAGCACAGGAGCTGCTGCTGTTTCCACGTCGTGTCCGTTCCAGCTGCTGCTGTCAGGTGGCTGCGTACACTGACGTTTCCCACAATGCACGTCACCACAAACTTCCTCCGATGCCTGAGTTCCCTCCCGACTCTGAAATAAATCCGATAACAGATGAAAACGCCTAAACCAGGGTTTTGGATTATCCTATTTCTGAGGTGCACGTAAACACATCTCATCTGGTCAACAACAAATGTATTGTTTCAGTTTTTTGAGCTGATCCAGGATCATTTTGGTGCTGAATCCAAAAATCACATTCATTTTGCTCGATCAGGTCAACTTTCTGAACTCTGCTACATATTGGCTTTTGAACATTTCTGCTTACATTTATGGGCATTTTCACATCATATGATACAAAATTCTTTCATATTTCTTGCAATAAACGAGTTCTGAAGATTTGACTTTTGCCAATTTATGATGAATGTTTTTTTTAATATTACAGGTGAATGAAATGGCTTCGACTAGAAGATCTTACAAAAATAAGCCTGATGTATTCTGCTACATCTGCGGTGAATACACCATTGTACCGAACAGGAATCCTGTTAGAAAATGATTTTTTTTTCTCTTAAAACCTATTTTGGGTGAGAACTATATAAAAAATCAACTGATAAAGTCACAAAAATGTAATCAGTTTTGTGAGAAGATCAAATTTTTCAAAATCAAATTAGCAAAAAAAAACCCTGATCTGATTGAGAAAAACAGATGTCAGTTTTGGATTTAGCGGTGCAAAATGGTCCGAATTCAGTTGAAAAAACCTGGACAACTTGCAAAAAACATTTTCTTGTAACCCAGTGTTATCAGCAGTTGTCAGGTTTTTACGGTCGTGTAAACAGGGTCAGTGGTTTGGTTTGGTTTTTGTTTTGTTTTTTTGTGCAGATTCAGACAAGTGTGTCTTTTCTCATAAAAGTCCAGATGCAAATACAGGGTGGGGAAGCAAAATGTACAATATTTTGAGGCAGGGATTGAAAGACAGTGTATGACCAGTTAGTTTATTGAAAGTCATGAGAATTTATTTGCCGCAAGAAAATGTCCATAATAGAAAATGTTTTTATTCTATGTGTCCTCCTTCTTTCTCAATAACTGCCTTCACACGCTTCCTGAAACTTGTGCAACTGTTCCTCAAATATTGGGGTGACAACTTCTCCCATTCTTCTTTAATAGTATCTTCCAGACTTTCTGGTAATAGTTTTGCTCATAGTCATTCTCTTCTTTCCATTATAAACAGTCTTTATGGACACTCCAACTATTTCTGAAATCTCCTTTGGTGTGACGAGTGCATTCAGCAAATCACACACACTTTGACGTTTGCTTTCCTGATTACTCATATGGACAAAAGTTTGTGAAAAGGTATGGATAATAGTGTTAGGTATGATTATGACATCAGTATATGTTTGGGTTCAGAACAACTGACGTAGTGTCTGCTGAGAAAAAACAACTGAATGTTCAGTGTACATTTGGCTTCCCCACCCTGTGTATATGTGGACCGAACCAGTGGGTGAGATATGAGGGACAATGAAGGCCACTGTGCTTCCCTTCGCTCAAACAGGAGAACTCCCAGAACAGTATTACACATGAACAGAACAGTCGCTGGTTTGATGACGTTAGTTTGTCTTCTTCTGTCTTCTGCGTTTGTTGAACAGTGACAGAACTCCTTCCACAGCGCCACCTGTTTCCACTCTGGAACACCCACTCGTACGTGGTATTTGCCTGTGGACCGAGGTTCTGACAGTTTTGGATTTTTACCTCCGCCAAGGAGGTTATGTTTTTGCCAGGGTTTGTTTGTTTGTCTGTTTGTTTGTTTGTCTGTTTGTCTGTTTGTTTGTCTGTTTGTTTGTTTGTCTGTTTGTTTGTCTGTTTGTCTGTTTGTCTGTTTGTCTGTTTGTTTGTCTGTTTGTTTGTTTGTCTGTTTGTTTGTTTGTTGTCTGTCTGTTTGTTTGTTTGTTTGTCTGTTTGTCTGTTTGTTTGTCTGTTTGTTTGTTTGTCTGTCCGTTAGTGTGCAACATAACTCAAAAAGTTATGGACAGATTTGGATGAAATTTTCAGGGTTTGTTGGAAATGGGATAAGGAAGAAATGATTAAATTTTGGTGGTGATCGGGGGTGGGGGGGCCCACGGGGGGGGGCACTGATCAGCCTTGGCGGAGGTCTGCGCGCTCCGAGTGCTTCTAGTTTATTCTAGTTTAGTTTAATTTAGTTTTGACTTTTTTTTTCTCTAGTTCAGTTCGTTTTGTTTTTAGAGCAGGTTTGATAGTTTTATTAGTTCTCAAAAAGTGTCGTATGGAGACAGCACAGAAAACTGTCAGAGCGAAATAAATCACTTTTGTATCAATTCGACGTTGACAAAGATGAAAACGAAGGGAATTTTATCCAGAATTTTTATCCGTTTTAGTTTTATAAACACACAATACAGTTTCAGTTAGTTATGGTTTTTTTCTTTTAATTCTAGTTTTTACTTATTTCAGTTAACGGAAATGTTTTTACAGTTCTAGTTTTCATCATTTCATTAGTTTTCGTTCGCGATAATAACCTTGTTGTGAACGCAGCATCTGTGGTGCAGGTGTGGGCGTGTCCAGGTCCACACTCAGGTACGCTGTGGAAACACCTCCACCTCCACCAGGGCCTGGACTCTGAAGCCTCTGATTGGCTGAAAACGTCCAAACATTCACTGATGGACTGTGGATAGTTCTGATGAGTCTGTGGACCCCCCACCGCCGCCAGTGACCGTAGAGCTCAGGGGAGGTCGGGGTGTGTGTGTGTGTGTGTGTGTGTGTGTGTGTGTGTGTGTGTGTGTGTGTGGGTGGGGGTCTATTCTTAAATAAATGAAGGCCGGGTGTCCAGCCCTGCCGCTGACCTCTGACCCCTGAAGAAGAAAAGTTATTGAATGGGTCTAAAGCTGAGTGTCCAGGAGGGGCTGGGAAAGTGACCTGATGGAGGGGGGGGGGGGGGGGGGGGGGTCGGGGGGAGTCCACAGAGCAGAGTGGGGGGGGGGGGGGGGGGGGGTTGGGGTCATAGAGTGAAGAAGCTTCCTTTGAGTTTTGAGCCGACCCCCCCACCCCCACCCCACCCCTCCAGCCCTCCAGTCCACAAGTGTGTTCCTGCACCTATTGTGAGTGGGGGCTCCATCAGAACAGACCCCCCCCCCCAAACAAACCCTCAACAATGTTGGGCTCCTTTTGTTTCTCCGCAGCTTTTCTTCTTCCCCCCTCCATCGTCATCTACCTCCTCCTTTGTATTGATTTTCCCTCATTCAGCCTCTTTCCGCTGTTTTATATGCTCTTTTTTGGCTTTTCTGCCCCCCCACCCCCACCCCCCCGCTCTTATATTCTGCTCAGTGTGAGAACCTCTTCACTGGATGCAGCTCATTAAAGGCCTCTAATTGATGAAGAGAGTAATTAGTGTGACAATCAGAAGGAGAAATCAATCTGTTTTCGTTCACAGTCCCATCATCACAGTCGGTGTGTTTGGGCGGTGGCAGGAAGAGGCCACACCCCCCCCGCCCAGTCCATTGACTCCGCGTTTTTAGCGTCTGATCCACATGAACCGACGACTGGGGTTCCAGATTTACACTGATCTGAGACCAGTGATGCCTTCAGGTGCTGTCAGAAAGATGAGCCTTTACACTAGTGAATTTAAATTACAAGTGTTTCTGTTGTCGTAGAAAAATGAAAAATGTCGTGATTGGGCGTGTCCATTCATCTGATACAGCTTTATTTATTTATTTATTTATTAATTGTCTATGTTCTAAATGTGTAAAATCATCAGCTAACAGCGGCAGAACGTTAATAAAAGCATCGTTTATCGTTTAGGATCAATCCCCTGTTGTTCTCCACATTTTTTTCATTACTTTTTATTAATTTCCTTGATGATTCTTTAAATGTTTTCACTATTTTATTAATTCCTAATCATTTTGTTCTTTTTCTTATTATTTTTGCTCACTATAATGATTATTTTTTTATTGATTTCCTTGATGATTCTTTAAATTTTGTTCATTTTATTAATTTCTAATCATTGTTCTCTTTCTTATCATTTTTATTCATTTTAATGATTATTTTCTGCATTTTTTCTTTTTTTTTTATTAATTTCCTTGATGATTCTTTAAATGTTTTCATTATTTTATTAATTCCTAATTATTTTGTTGTTTTTCTTATCATTTTTGCTCATTTTAATGATCATTTTCACCACTGTTTGGTTATTTTTTAAAATTAATTTCCATGATGATTATTTAAATTTTGATCTGAGACCGGTGATGCCTTCAGGTGCTGTCGGAAAGATGAACCTTTACACCAGTGAATTTAAATTACAAGTGTTTCTGTTGTCATAGAAAAATAAAAAGTGTTGTGATTGGGCGTGTCCATTCATCTGATACAGATTTATTCATTCATTTTTTAATTGTCTATGTTCTAAATGTGTACAATCATCAGCTAACAGCAGCAGAACGTTAATAAAAGCATCGTTTATCATTTAGGATCAATCCCTTGTTGCTCTCCACCATGTTGAAAAGGTCAAAGGTTATTTCATTACTTTTTTTTTTCTCTAGTTGAAAATATGACATGTCAGGGCGTTCGTGTCCAATTTTTAAGTTCGTAACTAGAATTTACCATAATTCCCATAGCATTTGAAGGTAGCATTAGTCCATTGTTGCGGGACGTTCAGGTGTTCAGACCAACACAAGATACACGACAAAACATGGAACCTGTAAAAGAAGAGTCTGGAGGATTTCTGAGGCCACAGTCAGCCCGTTTCCATGGATACCTGGGTCCAATCAGGTCATTGAACTGATCAGATGTGATGCGTTCACATGCACATCAGACATGATCCATAAACCCTGGTTTGGACGGTTCGGTCCGTTATTGGATTTATTTCACAGGTTGTTCACATGTAGTGAAGAAGCGAAAAGGTGTGGGTACACTGGCAGTTTGAGCCTTTTTTATATATATATAATATTTCAAGAATAAAGTCATAATGACAGTAAAGTCATAGTTTTAAAAAAAAGTCATTATTTAACGAGAAGTCACGATATTTTGCGAATAAAGTCATATTCTCATATTACGACTTTATTCTTGTTAGTTTTTTTAAAAGTATGACTTTATTCTCGAAATATAACAACTTTATTCTCATTAAATATTTTTTTTTAAAGTACGATTTTATTCTCAATATGACTTTATTCTTGAAATATAACTTTATCCTCACAGTGACAAGTGTTTTGATTTTCTTATGTGACCCTCATACGCTGTCATAACATGTTTTCGTCTCTTTTTTCTTTTTTTTTTGATAAAACGTGTTGTAGTTTTTCACATGTTAAAGTTAAGGGTAACTTTGTTTGTTCTTGACTGAGTTTTGTGGAAATAATGTCGTCATTTTCCAGAAACAACACCTGACTGTGGCTAAAACCAAACCTTTATTGATAATAAAAGTCAAACAGGAGGTGGAAGCCCTGCTGTTGGCTCAGAGGTCAGAGGTCAGTGTGTGTCAGCTCTGAGCGGCGGCGCTGGCGTCCTCCTGCGTCTGCTGTGTCTTCTTCTGTGGGGGTCGTCTGCCCCCCGGTGCTGAGGAGGGGAACTGCGAGTCCTGAGGGCAGATCTGGGACAGGATCAGGTCCACACTCTGGACCAGGACCGAGGCCAGAACCTTCTGCTCCTCGGAGGAGAACCGGCCCAGGACATGACGGTCCACCGACGTCGACCCCGATGGACGACCGATCCCCACCCGAACCCTGGGCATCACCTGAGGACCAGGACCAGGAACGGGACCAGGACCAGAACAAGGACCGGAACCAGGACAAGGACCAGGACCAGGACAAGGACCAGGACCGGGAAAAGGACCGGGACAAGGACCGGGACCAGGACCACAACAGCAGGTTCAGTAGAATTAAAGAAGACGAAAACGAACAGAAGAAAAAGTCTGATCTTATTAACAAATAAAAAAGACTGCACTGCATTATTGTTATTTTCTATTTTGTTTTATTCTTTTGCTTATTTTTTACTATAAAACAGTCAGAAAATGTAGCTTATTTTTCCCAAACACTCAGAACTTGCGACATCTGGCAGTTATTTATATTTTAGTGCATGTTATGAAAGGATAACGACAGTTAAAATGAAGGAAAAACCGACAAACAGAACTGACTTTAGAAAAAACACTGATGTTCTGCATGAATGTGTCTGTTTGTGTAAGAAAAGCTGAAAGTTCAGAAGTTGAATGAGGTCACTCACGTCCGTCTGCAGACAGTCGACACACGACCGCACGCCGTTATGACCTCTGAAGATGAGGACCAAGGTTAGTTCACACTGAGATACAGCGAGTTAGAAAAGATTCCATGTGTTCAATATTCAACAGTTTAATCAAAATGAACAGTGATGTTTAGAATATTATAGGGTTTCATTACACACACACACACACACACACACACACATATATATATATATATATATTTGTTCATTTTAATGATTATTTTCCCCATTGTTTGATTTTTATTAATTTCCTTGATGATTCTTTAAATGTTCATTATTTTATTAATGCCTAATCATTTTGTTCTTTTTCTTATTATTTTTGTTCATTTTAATGATTATTTTCTGCATTATTTTAAATTATTTTCATTAATTTCCTTGATGATTTTTAAAATTTTGTTCATTATTTTATTAATTCCTAATCATTTTTTTCTTTTTCTTATCATTTTTGCTCATTTTAATGATTATTTTCCCTATTGTTTGGTTATTTTTTATTCATTTCCTTGATGATTCTTTAAATTTTGTTCATTATTTTATTCATAAAGAGAATAAATATGTTTATTTAGTTCATTAATGTAAATATATGAATGATGGGGCCCAGGACACTACCCTGAGGGGTCCCATTCTCCATTTAATGAAACACAGACTTATAATCTGAATGTAAACGGTGGAGAGTTTTAAGTCCCACTTCTATTCTCCGGCTTTTAATTCCGTATGAGTTGTGTGGTCGTCCGTGTCTTTTATTTATTTTTATTGATTTTATTACTTTTATCTTTTTGATTTTGTTTTATTTAGAGCTTTGTTGTAGTTTTATGTACTTTTTTTTATTGTTTTTTGTGTATTTCTTGTAATTGTTTTATTGTTTGTATGATGTGCAGCACTTTGGAAACGTTCTTGTTGTTTAAATGTGCCATAAATAAAGTGGACTGGGTTGAATAAAAGGCTTTTACACAATAAACATTAGTTTCATGCATCAGCTTCGTCTAAAACTAAAACGAACTCAGAGTGAAACCCACCTGGCGCTTCCTCCGTGTTTCAGGCTGACTTTTCCCAGAGGTTTGTCCAGTTCATCGTGGACCAGCAGGACGTCTTCAGGCCTGACGCCGTATTTACTGACTGGACAGAACACAAACACTTGACATGGTTTTACCAGCAGGTTTCATCTGAAGAACACACAGTCTTTAAAACAGACGCTCAGCAGGTGAAATCAGCTGTTTTTCCAAATGTTTGGTTCCACGTCAAAGCTTCTGTCATTTCATCTTCTATAAATAAGAGCAGAAAAACTCTAAATAACACTAAAAACCCAAATTAAACTACTTCTGCACTTATAAAACCCACCAAAAAATAACTGAAAACAAAAACTGAAAGACTAATGAACATCCAAAAACCAAAACCATCCACTGACAGAACTGTTTAATACCTGCTGATCCACTAATCCCATCAACACATGTCAATAGTTGGTGTAGAATACAGTTTTATCTCAATCATTCATAGGATAAAATGTGCAAAAACTTGATAAAATGAGAATAAAATGAGCAAAATACTTGAAAAACAGGGAAAAAAATGAACCAAAAAAAAACTGAAATGTGGCATAAAAATAAATACTTCAAATGTGAGAAGAAAACGAGCAAAATACTTGAAAAGTTCATCATTTCATCCCATCCAGAGCCCTGTATTTATTCAGTTAACCCTCAAAAACCAAAACCACCTACTGATCTAAACTGTTTAATACCTGCTGATCCTAATCCGATCAATCCATGCAAATAATTGGTGTAAAATACAGTTTTATCTCAATTATTCAGGGGATAAAATGTGCAAAAACTTGATAAAATGAGAATAAAATGAGCAAAATACTTGAAAAACAAGGAAAAAATGAACCAAAAAAACTTGAAATGTGTCACAAAAATGAATAAATACTTCAAATGTGAGGAAAAAAAATGCGCAAAACACTTTAAAAAAAAAGAAAACTATAAACCTGGTTCATTGGTCGTGTTTACTGTGTGCCCCGCCCACCTGCTCTGGCCACCGACGCCCCGTTGACGTTCATCAGCAGACGTGGACGCAGCAGCACCACCTGCCCGTGCTCCGCCTCCCACACGATGACATCACCGGACACGTGCCTGTCGCCGCGCCAACGCTCGCCCACGCC
Organism: Sphaeramia orbicularis; assembly: GCF_902148855.1. NCBI lineage: Eukaryota > Metazoa > Chordata > Actinopteri > Kurtiformes > Apogonidae > Sphaeramia > Sphaeramia orbicularis. The sequence continues at coordinate 1,363,946 of NC_043965.1, read as the reverse complement.
GACCCGGGTGGCCAGGGCTCCCAGCACCGCCATGCCCACGCTGTGTCTGGTACCGTCCATGCCCGGGTTCCCCAGGCCCACCACCTGACACACACAAACATATACAAATACACACTGTTACACACACAAATACACACAAACACACACTGTTACACACACAAACACACAGTTTCACACACTGTTACACAAAAATACACACACTGTTAGACATAAAAAACACACAAAAACACACACTATTAGACATAAACAGAGACCCACACACACACACTGTTAGACACAAATACACACAAAAACACACTGACATAAAAATACACAAAAATACACAGTATTAGACACAAAACACTCACTATTAGACACAAAAAACACACTATTAGACATAAAAACACACAAATACACACAAAAACACACTATTAGACATAAAACACACACTATTAGACACAAAAATACACACTATTAGACATAAAACACACACTATTAGACACAAAAACACAGTATTAGACATAAAAACGCACAAAAACACACACTATTAGACTTAAAAATACATAAAAAAAACAGTGTTTGACATAAAAACACACAAAAACACACACTATTAGACAAAAAACACACTATTAGACACAAAAATACACACTATTAGACATAAAACACACACTATTAGACACAAAAACACAGTATTAGACATAAAAACGCACAAATACACACAAAAACACACAAAACACACACTATTACTTAAAAATACATAAAAAAACACAGTGTTTGACATAAAAACACACAAAAACACACACTATTAGACACAAAAACACACACTATGAGACATAAAAACACACAAATACACACAAAAACACACACTATTAGATTTAAAAATACATAAAAAACACAGTTTGACATAAAAAAAAAACACAAATACACACAAAAACACACTATTAGACATTAAAAAACACACTATTAGAGATAAAAACACACAAATACACACACTATTAGACATTTACACAAATTCACACAAAAACACACACTATCAGACACAAATACACACAAAAACACACACTATCAGACATAAATACACACAAAAACATAGTATTAGACATAAATACACATAAACACTCATTTAGACATAAATATACATAAATACACACACATACAGTTTTCCGTTTTGTTTTTTTTTAAAATATATTTCTTCTGTATTTGATGCTTCTTGTCTTGTGCTGCTGATATAAATTTCCTCTTTGGGGCATCAGTAAAGTATGTTTTATCTTATAAACACACCAAAATACATAAAAATACACACAAACACAGATAAATACTCAAATATACATTAATAAATATAAATACACACAAATATACAATAATGTGAGAGTATGTATAATATAAAATAGTAATAAACAAACCTACATATATTTACAACCCAGACACAGGTACAGGTTAAAAAAAAAAAAAGAACTTTAAACTTTACTGTGAATGTTAGTGGCTGTGTCCTCCAGCCCCTTCCACTGAAAACCATTCAAACAAACACTGACTGTGTCTGTCAGGAGTGTTTCCAGAGTTCCAACCGCACACACACACACACACACACACACACACACACACACACACACACACACAGGCTGACACATGGTTCTGATGGTACCAGCACCAGCTCTGCCTGCACTGAAAACAACTGTAGACGGCTTTGTGTCAGACACACACACACACACACACACACACACACACACACACACACACACACACCCCACTGTGTTCTGTCTTTAACATTGTGCTTTTCTTCTTCCTTTTCTTAACTCAGTCTCATTCTGTGTTTTCCTCCATTCAGTCCCATTCACTGTTTGTACTGTACAGAGCAGAGCAGCACTGGACACCAGTTTAGGTTCAGTTCAACACAAATACTGCATTCATTTAAATGACATTAATGCCGAATTGTAAAGTGGACTGAACTGCATGACTTTGTGTCTTGTCTTTTATTCCAGGATGAAAAAACTGTGATTAATCGGCTAAAAAACACTCGACTGTTGTATTTTTCCAATGGGCTTTGGTTGGAATGGTCACAACAGTAACAATGACCCAAACAGTCTGAGTTTATTCCATTCATGGAAGCCCAAATAACACAACTATCCATAAAACTAACATGTATTAGACAAAGTACAGATGTGAGGTGTTAATCTTACCATTTTCCTTCGGCCTTGTGTGTGTATTTCTGCTTCTACTCCCATCGTTGCTGTGAACGTTTGACTCAGCAAAACTCTGTGTATGACTCTGGTTAAAAGTCCACGCATTGTGACAAAGTTCATCAACTTCATGAAAAGATGACACAAATAACGACACGTTTTACTCACACCGATGTTTTCTTTCATTCGGCTACAGAAAATAACTTATTACCGGCCTCTTTAAGATTAAATTCAGAGTTTCATGCAACGATTCAGCCTCAGGTAAATACACTGGCTAGCTTAGCTAGCTATACCAGACGCGGTGCTATTAGCCTGCTAAAGCTAGGCTAAAGTGAATATTTAACCATGTTTGTCAGTATTTGCCTTTAATTTTAATTATGTAATTAGAGGTAGAACTTCAGCAAGACTTCGTGCGTCGTATTTATGCCATTTTTTTCTCCTAGGTGATTAACACTGTTAACTTGTAAAACGATACCTTAAAAAGACGCAGGCTATGCTAAAGGTTAGCAGCTATGCTAGGCTGTGCTAACACAATCTGTGTAATCTGGCGGATAATTAATGATAAATGACTATTTCATAGAAGTGTTTTTTATTCTTCTCGGGGTCCATGGTTGCTAGTTGATCCTTCCATGCCTCTCTGACAGCAGACAAAGACTAGAACCGAGACTAAACCTCAGACTGCAGTGGGTTTCTAGTGTTAGCCTACAGCTCCATCTAGCTAACCGGCTGAAGAATGAGTCCCTTCAGTAAGTCCTGCTCATTTCAGGGATTTTAAGGCAAAACTCACTTCAAAACCTGTTTTTCACAACTTTAAAGTTAGGAATTTCATCAAAAAAATGTGTGTAGCACATTATTAGTCTTGCTATTTTTATACAGTATAAGTTTAAAGATCCTACAGATTATTTTCAACATGTAAATCAAATGAATCCAGAGGATTTGTACAGTTTAATATTAGTTTGTTCTCCAAATATGCACTCCTCATTGTTTATAAAATTATACTTTGTGTCTTATGATGCAAAAACTGTGCATTTTTATTGTATCTGGAAATAAACTTGTCATAAATAGAAAACTGACCACCACAGATGATGCTAAATGTAAAGATATTTTAATGGATATTTTCCCTAAAATAATGTCTAATAATATTTTTTTTATAGTAAAGTATTGATATTCGTTGAAGAGGGGTTATATTAAATAATGTAAATATGTGAGCTAATTTTATTCTTGTTAACCGATATGCAGCACCTTCTGAAACATATTTGAAGAAATGAAACTTTCTTTAAGTTTTGTGTTTTAATTTAATTTTTTCTAACACGTTTTAGCTAGAAATTCTACCATTTTAGGAGCAAAAAATGTTGTTGTTACTTTAATTTTTCTTATTGTTAATTATTATTATTATTATTATTATTATTATTATTATTATTATTATTATTATTGCTTACATTACTTTTTGGTAATCATTACTTTCACAGTAATCATTATTGATATTACTGATATTGTTGTTACAGCTATTACTATGATTACTTTTATTATTATTATTATTATCATTATTATTATTATTATTATTATTATTATTATTATTATTATTATAAACTATTAGAATCTTTTTATAGTAAGACATATAAATAAATGTAAACCTGTGAATTCATTCTCTGTCAGCTCTATCCATATGCTGCACCTTCTGAAACATAAACAAATTAAACGTTCTCAAAGTTTTCTCAACACTTGTGTTTTTATTTCATCTTTTCAACGTGTCGGATCTGGTCATTGTTCGTCGGCGGGGCAGGGAACGGCGTCGGCGACGGGCTGACACCTCTCCACCACGGCGTTGATCTCCCCCACCGTCAGGCCGTCGTAGGTGCCGGTGATGGACGTCCAGTGGGTGTCTCCGTTGTGGTTGGTCCTGCTCAGCCGGCCGGTGAAGGGGATGTCGGCCGTCATCTTGCGGCCGTCCATCCTCACGCTGCAGGAGTGGTTGGGCGGGACCAGGATCTCCACGGAGACGGTGTGGCTGATGGATTCCACCAGCGTCGTCCCCTCCGAGAAGGTGACCTTCTGCTCTTTGGTGAAGTCCACGGTCCCGGGGCCCAGGATGGGCACTTTGGCGTTCATGGTGGACACGGAGCCGTTGCGGGTTTCTCGGCCGATGTCCCAGCTCTTCTCCACGGTGCTGGTCTTCTCCAGCCGCACCGTCTTCTCCACACTGTTGCACTCCAGGTTGGTGACCTTGGACAGCTGCAGTGTCTCCGGCGGGTGGTGGAACAGCTCCATCTGGTCGATGCCGTACTCCACGTGGGAGATGTGCTGGCTGTAGCTCCCCCTGTTGATGGCCAGGACCTGGTAGCTCTTGTACCAGTACTCGTCCCCCTCCCAGGGCAGGAAGAAGGCCTCGTGCTGGGTCACCACTTTGCCGAGGCCGTACTTGTTTTTGCCCACGTAGATGGCGACGTCGGCGCAGGTTCTGACGGCGTACTCGGGGACGGAACCGTACGAATCCTCCACCCACTCCAGGAACTCAAAGTGGTCCACGTTGACCAGGATTTGGAATTTGGAGGATGCGTACTCCTTGTCGGCGTAGGGGTACTGGCAGACGCTGCCTTTGCTGGGGGTGTAGAAGCCGGCCTCGCAGTTGACCTTACAAACGTAGTCGGTGCGTTCGGTGTAGCCGTTGAAAATGGCCACGGCGCCGTTGGGGAGGGAGCCGTTCCACGTGACCCATTTGAGGTTGACGTATTCGCCGAACATGGGGACTGAGTGAGAGGGCGAGTCAGCGTCGAGGATCTCTTTCATCACGGGGGGGTTCGCGACGTCCCGAGACGGGACGACGTCTTCCAGTGACGGGTTGAGCCATGGCTCTGCGAAAAAAGACAAAAACCACAGAAAGGAGGAAGTAAAAGCATTGTTGTCACCTCCAAACCGCTAAAAAGGAACAGAACCATCTAACATATACGAACTTCTGTGATTTCACTTTATTTTCATGAACAAGTCGAACACTAAAACTAAACAAAAACATGTTTTCATTCCCATCCCATCACACGCTGGTGTTTGATCAGGATGTCGCATTTTCGTACGTGAGGTTTTTCTAAAATGAATCAGACCAGGAAAAGAAAAACAGCATAAACTATAAATAATGACACAAACTTTTGTCTACGTCTTAGAGTGAAAAATGTTTACATGAAAATAATCAACAAAAGACAAAAATAATAGTTTTTTTTATTGCTAATTATGTATTACTGTAGTCACTGTTACTATTGATTTTATTGATTATTGTTGTTCTGGCTAATATGGCCTGTGTTTGTGTGTTTGTTGTGTTTGTGTGTTTGTGTGTTAGTTGTGATGTTTGGACTCACTGGTGGGTTGTTCTCGTCCGTCCTCCAGATGTGAGACGTACAGGATCAGGTCCGACCGCAGCGCCGGAACCCACGACTGCACGACCACGAGGACGAAGGCGACGCTGCAACACCGCATCTGCACACGGACACACAACCATCGCCGTCAAACACAACCCACACAAACCAACAAAAAAAAAAAACACAACCCATACAAACGAACAAAAAAAACAACACAAACCAACAAAAACATAAATGAATAAAATAACAAGAAAAGCACTCGGAGAGTGCAGACCAAGAAAGATCTGCCCCCCCCCCAATCACCACCAAAATTTAATCCTTTCTTCCTTCTGCCAGTGTCAACATTTCCTGAAAATTTCATGAAAATCTGTCCGTAACTTTTTGAGTTATCCTGCTAACAAACAAACACGCACACACACACACACACACACACAAACAACAATAGGGAACAATAATCAGAGCCTGTCACCGCTCACTAATACACATGAATTTAAAGTTTTCAAAAATCGTCTTTTTGTGGCGTTTATTTCAGATTCGGATCGACATGCAGATGTTAGTTATGGGCTGTAGAGTCTTTTACCTGGACTGGTTCCTCTGCACTGACGCTGCCTCTGCTGTGTATCTGCACACTTTTAACGCCTCCACAAAGACCTATTGCCCCCAATAAACAGCAGAGAAACGCAGCCTGTTGACCCGACAGTCAGCTTTTCTGCAGCTCTGATCGAACCCAACCTGAAAAGAAGCACAAATGTTTTTATTCACTCAAGTGAAAATGAGCCCGAGGTCAATTAATAAAGCAACGTTCAGTAAATCAAAGAGGATTAAGGTAGTTTTACACAATATCAGGTTGAATCAAAGCCTCTTAAATCAGTTATCAGTCACATTTGAACCAGTTTCAGGATAAAATGGGATGAATTCTAAAATGCAAAAATACACCAAAGATACTTTGCCGATATTTACCAAGTGTCGAAAAAACAGAAGTGTGTAATGTGGGTTTTTCCATTAAATCACAAATGCGATGATTGGTTTATTTATTATCGCAAAATGACACGAGAAGTCATTCCATAAACATGGTGACGAACGTAAATATGGTGTTGATTTACAGATAGATTCATTATTATTGTACAGGGTGTCGCAAAAAAAATGTATACACACGTTAAATAATTGTCAAACAGGTGTTTAGTAAAATTCATGTATTTTTCAAAATGTAATAGAATTTCCAAACATCATTTTATTGTTTTGTCTGTTCCGCCTGTTCTCCAACTGCTGGTCCAGACTCTGCTGACAAAACCAAGCACTGGAATCCCACACATCACCAAACAGTTCCACTGGTATTTGTGTGTGTTCACCTTCAGTGGCTGCTCTCATAGCATAGACTTTGTCTTTTAAGGATCCACATAAAAAAAAGCCTAGTGGTGTGCAAGGCTATTATCATTAACAAAAATTAACGAAATGACAAAAACTAAAATTGTAAAAACATTTTCATTACCTGAAATAAATCAAAACTGTAATTAAAAGAAAAAAACAATAAGTAACTGAAGCTGTGTTGTGTGTTTACAAAACTAAGTAAAACGGACAAAAATTATGGATAAAATTCCTTTAGTTTTCGTCTTTGTCAATGTCGGATCGATATAAAATCGCTTTATTTCCCTCAAGCAATTTTAGCTAGCAGCACCATATGGTATTTAAGGGTCCGTCACTTGTGTTCACTTGTGGTTTCCAGTCGTCTTCTGGTCCCCACTCTACCTGGAAACATGGAGACTAAAGCAGCAGAGTCCTGTCTGGGATTGATTTGAATACGACCACAGAGAAGAAGAGAAAAGAGACCACTGAACTAACATTAAACTAAAACTAAGCATTTAGAAAAAATGAAAACTTATAAAAACTAGCAAACCTGCTCGAAAAACAAATTAAAACGAACTGAACTAGAGAAAAAAAAGTCAAAACTAAATAAAACTAAACTAGAATGAAAAATCCAAAACTATTAGAACCTTGGTGGGGGGGGGTCTGGTGAAGGTGGAGGGTATTCAGCCAAACCCCTGCGTCCACTCCACCTGTTCGTCCACTTCACCAGACGGTTTGTTATGGTTTGTAAATTCTATTATAATTTGAAAATTAAATGAACTTTGATAAACACCTACTTTACAGTTATTTAAAGCGGCGGGGGGAAACGGGCTGATATTTCTGTTCAAATGCGCTGTATTTGTGGACGTGAACCTCAGTAATGTCATGTGACCGTGGATGGTCTCATGAGCCGGCGTTCGTCCTTGGCAGACCAGCATGCCTCTGCAGCTGTGGACCAACATTACAGCCCTTACACTGACAATGATAACAGGAGGCTTTATCGATCACGGTTCAGACCAGCCCCCCCCACCCCCCCACCCTGCTCATCGTGAGACTGTTAAAAGTGCTTCATAAATATTTTGTCTGGGTTTAACGTTCATTATCTATTGGACGATAGAGGATCGCATGATGTCCAAAGTGCCGCGGCGGTCTTTCTCCGTCGATGACCAGATACTGTTGGAGCAGATAAGCCCAGGCCGGCGGCCCACTGATTAGATCTGCTGTAATAGTGGCTCAGTGATTAAGACCGTCCTCGTTGCGTAATGTCGCCGCCGGCTGTCGAGATTAAAGTCGAGAAGCGCGGACGTTGTTCTGCGCTATCGCTGGAAATCGCTGATGTCATGGCCATTTGTGTTGCGACCTTGACTCTGAAAGTTATTATCAATTTATTAATGTAGGTCTGAGCGAAGGCAGAGGTCATCAGAGGGTCGGAGAAATGCAGCGTCACAGCCTTCAGCTGCTTCTACAGGTGGAAATGTGTGATCTGTAGGCTTTCACATGGAGCTGTTCCACCGTTGGCAGCTGTTCCAGGCCTTCCACCAGCTTTAGGAGGGTGTGCATGGAGGTCTGCTCCTCCAGAAACGCACTGATGAGTTCAGGTTCTGGTGTCGGATGAAGGGCTGGATCCTGGACTCTAATTCACAGGTGTCAAACATGCAGCCTGGGGCCAAATCTGGCCTGTGGGATGAATTTGCAAAGTGCTGTGGAACTCATTTTAGTTCCAGTTCCACATCCAGACCAATCTGATGGACAGTCAGATAATAACAGCAGAAGAACCCACAAAAAAGAATGACTCCACTCATATTTTCTTCTCGATTTGATGTGACAAAATCAATATTCCATTATGTCTATAGATAATGACAACTTCAAATGTTTGTCTTTGTTTTAGTGCAAACAGTAACATTAAATACTGAAAATATGGACATTTACAAACTATCCTGTAAAAATAAAATGTGAATAACCTGAACAAATATGAACAACCTGAAATGTCTAAAGAAAATTCAGCCCAAGGCAAGGCAGCTTTAGTTCTATAACACAATTCAAAATGCTTTACATAAAACATTAAAAGCATTACAGCAGAAGGCACGAGAAAAACAAACAAACAAAAATCAGATAAATAGGTAAAACAGATAAAACTGATAAAAACTTTCAGCTTAAAAGGACCAGTGCAGATCTGACCTGATGAACACAAACTCGGTTCAAATGCAGCTGAGAACAGGCGGGTCTGGAACCTGGATTTAAAGAAACTGAGTGTTTCAGCTGATCTGAGCCCAGTTTGAACTCTTTTCTAAGTGTTTCATGTCTTTGTAGATCTGATCCAGAACGCACATGGACTAATGCAGTGACCCACATGCACAGAAGAGGTCCTGACGCAATACGTGCCCACGCAGCACGCACTGTGTTTACAGGAGGAAATCTGGAGGCATCTGGTGTGGGCGTGTGTGGAGCTGATCAGGTTTGTGTCCAGCTGAAGTCAGCTCCATTACAGTCCAAGAATTTTCAGTACAAGATTCAAACAGAGCAGAGCCAGGGTTTCGCTGTGGCCTTTTGTGGTGCAGCGGCTGCTACGTCTGAACAACGCAGTATTTGGATGTGGAGGCGGAGTCAGGAGCGGTGGGATAGGGATGTTAGCGGCTTCACTCACACACACTTCATTCAGAATTTTCAAATGACAAGAAAAACGTTTAAATGGATCTGGGACGGCCTCTCCGTAACACTCTCACCACAACACACTCATCTATGGCGACCTCTATCTGTTCACCAGTGTGTTGCAGTCGGGCTGTACTGGCGTTTCAATGATGTAAAGGTCGGATAAATGCGACCTGGCCGTTCAGACTGACGTCGCATTGAAAAATATACGATATGTATCGGATTTAGGACCACATGTGAAAGTGGTCTGGGTCGGATTTGTGCCGTTCAGACGGTCTTTAACAGGTCAGATACAGGTCAAATAGTGGTAAAATGTATTCACTGGCTCAGACGTCCTGTATTTCCTCAAATTGGAAAAAATTCAAATGACACTGTTTTATGCCTCTGCTGATAAATGTTCACAAATCTGGAATCCTTTGTTTCAACCAGTCAGAAAAACAAATTTCCCTTTTGTTCCAGATTGACCTTCATGGTTATTTTCCTGCCTGGTCCTCTTTGTTTTTTCTGTTCGGTAATGCACCTTGTGTAACACACAGCGCATCGATATTCTAAATGTGAACCTTTTAAGTCTTTTTGTTTGTTTGTTTTGTTTTTTTGGCTTTTTTTTTTTTTTGTTTTTGTTAATGGAGAAGGTTGGTGTTCTTGTTCTTGGGTTTGTTAGCATGTTAAAAAAAAAAAAAAAAAAAAGAAGGAAATTGTACAACATTTATTTTCAGTTGATGTGTCACATATGATACAGTGTTTGTATTGCCCAGTTTCTACAAAATTCCAAATAAACAAAGGTTGGGGGGAAAAAAACAAAAAACAAATAGCGGCAAAAAATCGGATTTGTGCCACATTTGGCTGCAGTCTGAACGTTGCCTAAGAATCCAAGCCCGACCCCTGGAAAACACACCAGGCCAAGGTTCTAATAGTTTAGGATTTTTCATTCTAGTTTAGTTTGATTTAGTTTTGACTTTTTTCTCTAATTCAGTTCATTTCGATTCATTTTTAGAGCAGGTTTGATAGTTTTATTAGTTTTCATTTATTTCTAAATGCTTAGTTTTAGTTTAGTCGTCTCTTTTCTCCTCTCCTCTGTGGTCGTATTCACATAAATCCCAGACAGGACTCTGCTGCTTTAGTCTCCATGTTTCCAGGTAGAGTGGGGACCAGAAGACGACTGGAAACCACAGTGAACACAAGTGACGGAGCAAAAAGTGTCGTATGGTGCCGTTAGCTAAAATTGCTCAAGTGAAATAAATTGCTTTCGTTTCCATCCGACGTCAACAAAGACGAAAATGAAGGGAATTTGTCCATAATTTTTATATGTTTTAGTTAGTTTTATAAGCACACAATACAGTTTCAGTTCGTTATCGTCTTTTTCCTTTAATTATAGTTTTTATTTCAGTTAACAAAAATGTTTTTTCGATTCTAGTTTTCGTCATTTCGTTAGTTTTCGTTAACGATAATAACCTTGGTGTGAATTATACCACAGTTTAAAGGGGAGTCCAAATGTAACAGTGAATCTCCGTGCATCAACACTTCATTAATTATTCACTCAGTCAATATTTCAGGTGTCATAAAGGCAGATACAGTTGTTTATGGGTTATGTCGGCCACGTCCGTCCCTCTGCTATCGTTCTGGACTCAAAGTTCTCTGGGTTCCTGAGTGTAGGACGCTCTGACCAGTCTTTGTAGTCGCAGTTCAGAGGTTGTTCCTTTTACGTCAACAAAAAATATTAAATAAATTAAAAATTGTTTTGACTTTAAAACCGTGTATTTCAATGATTTAGAAGAACTCAAGTGTAGTAAGAATGATAAATGTTTATTGAGATTACTCTTAGTGACAAATAAGAAGACCCTGACCAGAAAATGGCTGAAAGGAGACAAACCTGCTCTGAAGGACTGGACTGATGTAGAGAACAATATACAGGATGACACAAAAAAACGGGAACTTTTAACAATCCAATAAAACCAAGAGTGATGGCAGAAAAATATTTTATTCATAGTAACTGAAACCTTAAACCATGCCATTTAAGAAACAATGATGGAATTTTCGTTTTTTAAAAATTCCTTCCTGTAGATGGCGTCCTCCTGTACGAATGCATTCTGGAAATCTGCTGTTGAGATTCCTCATTGACCGCTGCAACATCTCAGCTGGGATACTGTGAATTTCATCCTGAATTCTCGGTTTTAACTCATCCACAGTTCTTGGTCCAGTCGTGTACACCTTACTCTTGAGATAGCCCCACAAGAAAAAATCACAAACGGACAAATCTGACGATCTAGGGGGCCAGGGAACGTTACCGAATCTGGAGATCACACGGTTACCGAACAATTCTGGCACAGCCGCCAATGGTTACTAAAATGGGGGTGTGTTTACTGGCTCAAGGTCACTGTCTGGCAGTGCTGCCACTTGCTCGTGTCTGCCAATACGCACTTGAAAAATTCCCGTTTTTTTGGGTCACCCTGTAATTTTTTAAAAATGAAAATTCCATCATTGTTTCTTAAATGGTATGTTTTAAGGTTTCAATTACTATGAATAAAATATTTTTCTTCCATCACTCTTGGTTTTATTGGATTGTTGAAAAGTTCCCATTTTTTTGTGTGTATATGTCATGGAGAGAATCACATTTAATTTAAGATGGAAAACTGATATTTTTACTGAAAACTGGTCAGAGTGGCTCACTTATATTGTAACTGTGAGACCAGACTTTGTATAATTTCTATGGATCCTCAAACTGTACTGTAAAGGAAAAAATTACTACAGGTATATGAGTATACTGATGCATGTGTGTGTGTGTGTGTGTGTGTGTGTGTGTGTGTGTGTGTGTGTGTGTGGACTAGATGCTGCTCAAATGTTGGACTCTCCCTCCTGTTGTCAGTTTAGTTAGTGTAAGTACTTGTGTTATGGTTTTCTCAAAAACAAAATTTAAAAAAAAACAGCCTGGGACAACGTGGAAAATGGTGATAAAAAATTAAATGACTGATATTAAGGATCATTCAGGATGAATTTTTAAAGTGCTTTTATTAGTTTTTAAAACTCTTAATGGTCTCAGCCCTATTTTTTAACTGTTCCTAGAGTCCACACCGAAGGGCCCATTCTGCTTTTATGGCCTTAAACTATGGAACAGCTGACCTGAGATCCACTGCCAGTGTTCATATTTATACTAGTAAACTCAAAACCTCCCTTTTCAGCTTAGCTTTTATTTAAATTCTTACTTTTTAACATTGCTTTACTTTGTTGTGTTTATTTTTATTTCTATTTGCAGCTGTGGGACAGTGGGGGTTTGATGTAACATGTATGAACAGTGCAATACAAATAAAGTCTGACTGATTAAAATGTACTTTGAGGTGGATTTCACTGTTTCAGTGTTGATGAAGCAATGACCTTTGACCCTGGAATGTTTACGTCAGGGTTCCTGTCGGATCAGTCAAGTCTGAACTGTGTCTGTGAATCCAAAACATTCAACTGGACTACGGTTCTTCAGATTGTATTTCCTTTTTTTGTAATTATTTCTTCTTTTAAATTCATTATTATCTGTTAAATGTTCATGATCTCAGCTGATTTCATGAAGGTTTTTCAATGTCTCGTTTATTTAAGATTACTTTTAATGGTTAACTGTTTTATATTCGTATACGTGCTTTTATCAGTTTTTAATGTTTGGTTTCTGTTTTTATTTGCTTTATGTAAAGTGTCTTTGAGTTCTATGAAAAGTGCTATACAAATAAAATTTATTATTATTATTATTATTATTATTATTATTATTATTATTATTATTATTATTATTATTATTGTCTCCATAAGACACTTTTTATCTTTCCGTTATCATTCATATTAAAATGTAAAAACCAACCCAGCAAACATTAAAATGTCTTTTTTTTTTGCCACAAAAAGAAGCAAAATAAAAACTTGTTTGAATGAAATCTTTGGTTTTTGTTGGTCTTTTCCAGAACATTAACCTGTGTTTCATTTTCTCTGTTCATGTAAATGTCGAACCTGTTTCCCTTTTTTATCACTTTTATATTTTTATCTTTCGTTGTAACTGTAGGTACATTTATACCAAGAAGAACTTATTTTACTGTGTATTATTTTTAATTTCTTCTGACTGATACATAAGAAAAAACATTAGAACATACTGTTATTACCCGGTGTTTATTTATCCACTGTAAAAATGGAGACCAGAACATTTCATCCGTTCATGTGTTGGTTTTATAAACGAAGACAAAGAAAAGAAATGTTGAAGTTTTACATCATTTTATGAGGATGTTTCTTCACATTCAACCAAATACAAAATGTGCATGCTTTCATTTCTTCTTTTTTCAGGGACATGGTTTGGCGTCGGCCACCGGTTCGCAGCGGTCCACCACAGCTCGGACCTCTCCGATCTGGACGCCGTCGTACGTTCCTGCGATGGACGTCCACTGCGTCTCTCCGTTGCGGTATGTGCGGCTGAGCCGGGCCGTGTAGGGGACGTCGGCCTTGATCTTGCGTCCCTCCATGCGGACTCTGCAGGAGTGGTTGGGTGGGACGCTGAGCTCCACGGACACCGAGTGGCTGAGCGCCTCCACCACCGTGGTTCCTCTGGAGAACTGCAGCGTCTTCTCGCCGCTCAGCTCGATGCCGCCGGAGCCAATCAGGGGGATCTTTGCCGTGATGCTGCCTGTGATTCCCAGCATGGTGGCCCTGCCGATGTTCCAGGTGGTCTCCACCTCGGTGGTCTTGGAGATGGTGACGGTCTTCGTGACAGTCTGACACTCGTTGTTGGTGACCCCGGAGATCTGCATGGTCTCTGGAGGATACTGGAAGATGGCCACCTCGTCGATGGCGTACTTGACGTCGGAGATGTGCTGAGTGTAGGCGTCCCTGTTGATGGTCAGGACCTGGTACTTCTTGTACCAGTACTCGTCACCCTCCCAAGGCAGGAAGAAGGCCTCAAACTGAGGGACCACCTTGCCCAGACCATACTTGTTCTTGCCGACGTAGATGCCCACCCCCTGGCAGGTCCTGACCGAGTGCTGTGGCACGGAACCGTACGAGTCCTCCTTCCACTCCAGGAACTCGAAGTTGTCTTTGTTGGCCAGGATCTGGAACTCAGGGGCGTAGTACTCGCGGTCTCCGTAGGGGTATCGGCAGTAGGGGCCCAGGCTGGGGTTGTAGAACCCGGCCTCACAGTTGTACTTGCAGACGTAGTCGGTTCGCTCGGTGTAGCCGTTGTAGATGGAAACGGCGCCGTTGGGCAAAGAGCCGTCCCACGTCAGCCACTCCAGGTTCACGTTATCTGCAAACATGAAGGAGGAGGGCAGGTCCTGCTGCTGCTCCAGATCCGGGGGGGTCAGAGGAGCCGACACATGGTTACCCGTGGGCTCAGGAACCCGGGCCTCCAGATCTGGGTTCAGTATGGAAGCTGTTGGAACGGACGCACAGAGCCATTAGTTTCATTAAGACCTTCTGTAAAAGGCCTCGACATTCAGACACGATACAGGAACTGGACTGGACCACGACCACGGAGGTCATCCACCAGGAGAAGAAGAAGAAGAAGAAAAGTCTGAGCTCCTGCAGAAACCTGGACCCAAAGATCCTACACAAATAAAAACACAACTATGACAATTAGATCTATTTCTGCAGTCAAATCCTGCTGAATTCCACACACTTTACTCTATTTTCATTTGTAGATTACAGATATAATATTCAGGGTTCCTACAGGTTTATACAAGTTACATTTAAGACTTTTAAAGACCTTTTGAAGTCGACTTAGAACAGAATTTAATGCTATTTCATGGCCATACTGGAAAAAATTTGTGACTCCTAGAATTTAGAAAAATGTACAGGGTGGGGAAGCAAAATGTACAATATTTTGAGGCAGGGATTGAAAGACAGTGTATGACCAATTAGTTTATTGAAAGTCATGAGAATTTATTTGCCACAAGAAAATGTCCATAATAGAAAATGTTTTTATTCTATGTGTCCTCCTTCTTTCTCAATAACTGCCTTCACACGCTTCCTGAAACTTGTGCAAGTGTTCCTCAAATATTGGGGTGACAACTTCTCCCAATCTTCTTTAATAGTATCTTCCAGACTTTCTGGTAATAGTTTTGCTCATAGTCATTCTCTTCTTTCCATTATAAACAGTCTTTATGGACACTCCAACTATTTTTGAAATCTCCTTTGGTGTGACGAGTGCATTCAGCAAATCACACACTCTTTGACGTTTGCTTTCCTGATTACTCATATGGGCAAAAGTTTGTGAAAAGGTATGGATAATAGTGTTAGGTATGATTATGACATCAGTATATGTTTGGGTTCAAAACAACTGACGTAGTGTCTGCTGAGAAAAAACAACTAAATGTTCAGTGTACATTTTGCTTCCCCACCCTGTATTTACTCCAACACCTTGAATCCCACCATTCAGAGTCGTTTCTCACCAGTGGGGGGGCGACAAAGTTAGCATTCCTAATTTCGATATAAATTATGGGGTTGGAACAGGTGGAACTGAGTCGACTAATGTTACTTTCTTTGAAGCTTGGACATTAAACAGACACATTTAAACACAGTTCAACAAATAAGTCCATGGAAACATAACTTAAGACCCACCATATCAAATGTAATACCTTTTAAGGACTTCTTTAAGGTATTAAATGCAGATTTGTGAATTCATGACTTTAAGACTTTTTAAGACCCTGTGGAAACCCTGAATATTGTGTGTGTGTGTGTGTGTGTGTGTGTGTGTGTGTGTGTGTGTGTGTGTGTGTGTGTGTGTGTGTGTAAGCTTAAAATTATTCAGAAATATCGAATTGGGATGGTAGATATGCTTTTGTTGCTGTTGTGGGGTTTTTTTTTTTGTATTATTATTATTGTTATTATTATTGTTATTATCATTATTATCATTATTATTATTATTATTATGGTGTGAATGCTCAGTGCTGTACACATTTAAGTCGATGTATGTAGTGTATTAGGTGAAAAGGATAGGCAAAAAAATAAGCTTTTGCTTCTGGCCTATTCCGTTTTTGTTTTTGTTTTTTTATGTTTATTACGATTCATGTACTAAGTACAATGATTGACGTAAAACCAAAAATTAATTAATTAATTCATTCATTCATTCATTCATTCATTCATAACTACACTATGGTGTAAATGTTAGATGTGTTCATGCTCAGTAATGATCACAGTTGCTCTAAATCCTGCCTCAGCTCATCTGTTTTTTTTATATTTTCTAGTAGAGACACATTAATACTACTTCACTAATACAGAACATGAAAATAGGAATTTGCTTAAAATATCTGGGGTCAGTCTATGTTAAAAAAATGTATTGGCGTTTCAGAATTATAAGTAAATGGGAGGGAAAAAAAGATTGAAAAAATTCATTAAAAAATTTGAACTTTGACCTACTTTTCCCAAAAATCTAACCGCATCTATTGTGCGTCACTGGCAGTCTAGGCTATATTTCCACTTATTTGATTAGGATTAAAAGCAGACTTTTTTTCCATTTGAGTCGGATCACATTCTCGCTAGTGGACCAAAATTTGTAAACAGAAGCAGCATGTGACGAACTGCACTGGCATTGGACAGAAAAGTCGGGGGCGGGGTCAATCAGAGACGACCGGTGCTGATGAAAACAAACATGGAGGTCTGACGTACAGTTATCGTTTTCAGAATATGTATTCTATTTTTACAGACCCAAATTTTAACTGTGAAGAAGAGCTCAGTCGAAGCCAGTTTCGTTACATGAACATCTGAACAAACGTTAACGAGACATTCGGTCTCCTCTTTGCATCCACTTGTTTGATTTGAATCAGAGTTCATACGTTTGTATTCACACCCAAAAAAAAAGGCCAGGACTTTCCAGGGAAACTAACTCAAAGTATGTGTGAATACTAGGGGTGTGAGAAAATATTGGTTCTGCAATATATCACGATATTTCATTTCACAATACTGTATCGATATTAAAAAGTGCTGTATCAGTATTTGTAGGTATTTATTCAAATGCAGATATGACTGAGGTTCATTTTTCTTTTTGTTTATATTTTATTTAGAATTATTTAATACTTTTATTAAATAATGTTCGTTCCTTAGTTGGGATTGAACTAAAATCTTGTTCTGATGTTAGTTGTGAACTAATAGAATCTGAACATTTGAACAGGATCTGAAACTGGAATGTCTGTAAAACAGAATTTCAGTTTGAACACAGGAACATTCTGTGATATAACATTAGATCCTGTTGTGATCAGATAAAAATATGTTTAGTATTTGAGCAGATTCCTGGTGGAATTTAATTCTTCAAGGAAATAATCATTTTAAAAAAAGAAACACACAAAAAATTGCCCTTTTTAACAGTATCGTGATATATCGTAGCGTGATCCTAGTATTGTGATTTGTATCATATCGCCAGATTCTTGCCGATGCACAGCTCTAATGAATACACCCCTGTAAACCTAACCTGGTTCAACCAATAGTTGAACCAGGTTAGCCTGGTTCCTAACCAGGCTAACCTAACCAACCAATAAACCTAACCAATTCAACCAATAGTTTTGCTGCTAAAGACATTTGAAATTTCACCCATTATAAGAAAATGGGAAGAAGAAAAGATTGAAAATTCATAAAAAAAATTTTAACTTTTCTCCACAATGTAATCACATCTATTCTGGGTCACTGGTAATCTATAACCTCCTCAGACCCAGCAAACGTCAGCAAAGTACCAGCTTTTTTGTTTTTTATTAAATCAGTGCCTACATTGGAAACATCATGATGCAACAGTTTTTTCGGATGCACTTTTGAAAATTTTTATGGAATGTCCTTTGTGGTGGACAGTTTTCTTTTTTTTTTTTTGGATAAAGTTGTGAAACTCTAATCCACAAATGTGAACAGAAAACCCATAGCTGGGTCTGAGGAGGTTAAATGCAATCTGGTATGAATTCAACCAATAGTTTTGCTGCTAAAGTGTAAACAAACAAACAAAGAACCAAAAACCTCCCCTTCGGTGGGCGGGGTAACAAAAGAAGAATGAGAAGAACATCAGAGCAGCATATCATCATCACTGGAGATTCACATTTGACCACATCCCTCATGTCCCAGATTTTAAATATTCCAGCAAATTCAATAGTAGAACTGTTCTGTAATTATTATGCAACAGCCCAACCTTTAAAGCAGGGTTCTCAAACTCCTGTTCTTTCAGGTTCCACATTCAGTCTGATCTGATCTGCAGTGGACCCAACCAGTCAAATAAGAACAGAAGAACCTGTAAATAATGACAACGCCAAATTTTTGTCTTTGTTTTAGTGCAAAAAAACCCCCATTAAATTATGAAAATATTTACTTTTATAAACTATCCAAACAAAAAAGATATGAATAATCTGAAAAAACTGAAATTTCTTTAAAAAAAATAAAAGTGCTATTTTAATAATATTCTGCCTCCACTTCTCATTAGTCCATGTGCATTCTGATCAGATCTACAAAGACACTAAACACTGAGGAACAGGAAGAAAAGAGTTCAAACTGGACTGAATTTTCTTTAGACATTTCAGGTTGTTCATATTTGTTCAGGTTATTCACATTTTATTGTTACAGGATAGTTTGTAAAAGTAAATATTTTCAGAATTTAATGTTATTTTTGCACTAAAACAAAGACAAATATTTGAAGTTGTCATTATTTATAGGGTATAATGTAATACTTTTTTCACATGAAACTGAGAAGAAACTGTGCAGTCGTTCTTTTGTGTGGGTTCTTCTGCTGTTATTATTTGACTGTAGATCAGATTGGTCTGGATGTGGAACCTGAACTAAAATGAGTAGAGCTGCAACTGATTAACTGACTCAAAGTGATTCCAAAAAAAAAAAAACATTCAACCACAGTTCTCCTGAATCAAAGCTTTGTTTCCTTCATTTCTCTGCTGTTAAACATTGGTTCCACTGTTGTGTTTCACACAGACGCTTATTGTGACGCACAAAGAAGCTACAATTCAGGAAAACTGCAACAGAATATTTCCCTTCAATCAATTCGAGTCGATTAATCGAATTGTGAATTTTTGCATTCGCTTCAAGCACCTGATCGATTCATCGGCTGCAGCTCTAAAAATGAGTTCCACAGCCTGGACTGTGGAATTTTTGCACTTTCCAAATTCATCCCCGTGGCCGGATTGGAACCTTTGGCGGGCCATATTTGGCCCCTGGGACCATGTTTGAGACCCCTGCTTTAAACCTTCACTGGTTTACAGGTCTGTGTATTTGTACAGAACGTCTAAAAACAGACTGTGTCAGAAATAAGAGAGACGGACTGAAAAAAACAGGTGATTAAGCACCAGAACTAAAGACTAAAGGATGAAATGTCCAAATAATATGAACGGTGTCTGAACAAACACGGTCATCTCTGTCCAGCTGCGTCGTCCTCTGTACAGAATGAACTCGTGTGTCTTCGGGGACGTTTACCTTTCGTGAGCCGTGAGCTTTTCTTCACGATGTCCTGAAGACTGGCCGAGGTCAAGGCCAGCAGCGCCGGCAGCAGCAGCAGCAGCAGCTTCATCTGGACACGGACCAACAAAATGAACACCAACCCAAATACACAACAACCAACACACAGCAGCACGTGCACTTACACCGTCATCACACTTCCATTATTTTTTTACATGAAAATGGCTAAATTTACAAAGAGAAAAAACTGAAGTTGTCATTATTTATACGTTACTACGATCGTCTTTGACTGATTGAATTGGTCTGAATGTGGAACCTGAGCTAAAATGATTTTAATATCTTAGTGTAATTTTTGCATTTCACAAATTCATCCCATGGGTCAGACTGGACCTAAACTGAACTACTATGAGCTTTCACTATGATTTTTGTTGTTATCATTATATTTGTCCAAACAAATATACCTTTAATTGTACCAGACATTAAAATGAATAAGAAATTGAAGAAAACAAGCGGTGGTCAAATACACAAAACATTTAATAACACACAGAATGTTGGTCAAATTAAACTTAATTCTATTACGACATTTCAGGTTGTTCATGCTTTTTGTCAAAGGACAGCTTGTAAATGTAAACATTTTCATCTTATTTACTTTTTTTCCACTAAAACAAAGAGAAAAAAAAATAAGACTTGCCATTATTTAAAGCAGGCGTGTCAAACATGCGTCCCGGGGGCCAAATGCGGCCCGCCAAAGGGTCCAGTTCGGCCCCTGGGATGTTTTTGCAAAGTGCAAAAATTCCAGTCTTGAATTGAATTAAGCAAAAAAAAAAATTAGCTTGAATTTAGGAAAAAATCTTGAATTAAGCCAAGAAAAAAAAATCTTCAATTAAGAAAAAAAAAAAAATCTTGAATTAAGCCAAAAAAAATTTTCAATTTAGTGAAAAAAATCTTCAATTAACCCCCCCAAAAATCTAAAATTTAGCAAAAAATCTTAAATTAGGCCAAAAAAAATTTCTTCAATTAAGTAAAAAACATCTTGAATTAAGCTAAAAAAAAAATATCTTCAGTTAAGTTTTAAAAAAATCTTGAATTAAGCCAAAAAAATATCTTCAATTAAGTAAAAAAAATCTTGAATTAAGCAAAAAAAAAAACTTCAATTAAGTAAAAAAAAAAAAGCTTGAATGAAGCCCAAAAAAATCTAGAATTAACAACTTAATTTTTTTCCCTTTGCTTTAGTGCAAAAAATAACATTAAATTATGAAAATATTGACATTTCCAAACTATCCTGTAACAATAAAAGGTGAATAACCTGAACAAATATGAACCTGAAATGTCTAGAGAAAATTAAGCACAATTTTAACAATTTTTCTGTCTGTTCCTCAGTGTTTAGTGTCTTTGTAGATCTGATCCATAATGCACATGTAGAAATGATCAGCTGAGGAATAATACTGTTAAAATTGCACTAAATTTTCTTATGTTTTTTAATTTAAATTTCAGTTTTTTCAGGGTTTTTTTTTTTGTTTGTTCGTTTTTGGATAGTTTATAAAAGTAAGTATTTTCGTAATTTAATGTTTGTTTGTTTTTTACACTAAAACAAAGACAAAAATTTAGAGTTGTCATTATTTCTATATTATTATGTTATAATTTTACTTGTCCGGCCCACTTCAGATCAAATTTAGCTGAATATGGAACTGAACTAAAATGAGTTTGACAGCCCTGATTTAAAGGTCATTATGATGTCTGTATATGACTGCTGAAATAAAATGACTTTTAACATCCATGATCGTTAATATCTTCGTGTAATTTTTGCCTTTACAGATTCATCTCATGGGCCAGATTAGACCCTTTGGTGGGCCGGATTTGGCCCCCGAGCCGCATGTTTGCCCCCTCTGATCTACACAATCAGTTAATTAAATATAAGAAAATACAGGATTTACACTGAAAATACAAAATAAAAAGAATAATAAATGGAAATAAATCACTTAGAAAAGGTTAAATGTAGAGACAAACTCATCTGGAAGACGTGACTAAAATAGTTGTAAGTCTTTAAGGATTTCATCTGATAAAATAAAAAGCACAGACTCTAATGGTTCAGTTTGAAAACAGACTCACCGTTGCAGTCGCTCCACTGAGTCCAGCTCCGCTCACGTCCAGGGTTTTATCGGCTGCTTTATGACTCCGTCGTAAAGTTCACTGTTCCAGGTTCAGATCTGATGTGAACCGGTTCACGCAGACCAGACCAGACCAGACCAAGGTTATTATCGTTAACGTTACAATAATCTAGTCTGGACGTAATAAAAGCACGGACTAATTTTTCTGCGTCCTTCTGTGTTAAAATGTGCCTAATTTGAGAAATGTTACACAGATGAAAGAAAGCACTTCCAGAAATCTGTTTTATGTGACAGTTAAACGACAGATCCTGATTGAAAAAAACCGCCTAGATTCCTCACAGTGGTTTTGGGATCCAGGGTAAGGTGAAAACAAAAAACTAGTACTGGGTACCAAGGTTATAGTCGTTAACGAAAACTAACGAAATGATGAGAACAGTAAAATAATAGAATAACCAATGAACAAAAGCTCCCAATTCTTCTGCATGCTTTAGAGTGAAAAAAGTCAAATTACATAATGAATATGTTTACGTTTACAAACTGTCCTTTCAAAACTTATGAATAACATTAACAAACTGAAATTCCTCAAGAAAAAAGGTTTAATTTTAACAATATTTTACCTCAGTTTATCACTTACACATGTACGTTATAACTTACAGATTACAGTAAAAAAAAAAGGTTATTTAAGTGGCAGACGGCAGTTTGTGAAATTGGGTGACTGTGATTCATCATGTTTGGACATTGCTTGTGGGGTCCCCCAGGGATAAGTATTGGGTCCTAAATTTTTTCTTCTGTATATAAATTAAATATGTAAAATTTCTAAGGTATTGCACTTCGTGTTATTTGCTGATGATACAAATATTTTCTGCTCTGGGGATAACTTACAAAAATTACAGGAGAAAATTAGTACAGAAATGAACAAAGTAAAAATGTGGTTCAACAGAAACAGGTTATCATTAAATCTTAGCAAGACAAAAATAATGATATTTGGTAATTGTAGAAATAATTCACAGGTAACAATAAAAACAGACAGAATTGAAATAGAGAGCGTTCATGAAATAAAATTTGTGGGGGTAACCACTGATGACAGAATCAGTTGGAAAGCTCATATCAAACACGTACAAACCAAAGTCTGCAGAAGCATCGAAATAATAAATAAAGCAAAGAAGGTTTTGGATCACAAGTCACTTCACACTCTGTACTGTTCCCTAGTTTCACCATATTTACAGGACTGTGCTGAGACCTGGGACAACAACTACAAGAGCTCACTACAGCTGCAAACTATTATTCAAAAAAGAGCAAAGAGGATCATTCCTAATGTTGGCTACCAGGAACACACAAACTCATTATTCTTACAGTCCAAATGACTCCAGTTCACAGACACTGTGGACGATCAAACAGCTCAAATAATGTACAAAGCTAAAAATAATCTATTACCAACAAATATACAGAAATTATTCAGTATTCATGAGGGGGGTTATGATTTAAGGGGGAAAATTAACTTTAAAATTCCCTTAATATACACGACTAGGAAGGGTTTTAGTGTTTCTGTCAGCGGGGTGAGACTGTGGAACAGATTTAACCCTTTCATGCATGAATTATGAGAACCTTAGTCGAGATTTTTTTCCAGTGTTTTTATTCTTCTTTAGGCATGAAAAAAACAATGCAATTGAATTTTATTTTTTTTTTAATAAACCTGTTTTTTATGAAGGTAGATTTGTTTCTTTATTGCTTTAACTAAAAAAAATTCATTCAAATTTTTTTTTTTTTTAAATTAAAATATTTTTTTGGGTTAAAGCAATAAAGAAACAAATCTACCTTCATAATTTTTTGTGGAGTTCCAAAAATGTCCACTCCGCTGGACACCAAATGTTTAATTTTTGAATATCAGAAAGTGATATACGAAATCAAAACATTTTTACTGCAGTTTATCTGATGTTTTCTCACATTTTATCATATGCGCAATTTTTATTAGCAATTGATTTTACACTCAAACATGTCACTGCAGATCAGGTTTATCAAGAAGAGCAAAGTTATAGTAATGGTATGAATGTCAGTGTGTGGGATGATGCATAGGTGTCCACTGAGTTAACTCATATTGAACTAAAACAACAAAACCCATGAATATATTAGAGAACAGATGGAGAATAGCTGTCCACTGGAGTGGCCAATATGCATGAAAGGGTTAATATAGACTTAAAGCAACAACCAAGCAGGAAAGAATTTAAAAGGAGGTACAAAGACACAATTTTAAAAAGGTACAGGGATGAGGGAGGGCTTGGGGATGACTGGGTATGATAAAGATGCACAAGTATGTGGTAAGTGTGTGTACATGTGTGTATAGATCTGTGTATGAATATGTATTTATATATATGTGTTATTGTATTGTGTGTTTATGTAAATCATATTATATTTGTTCATTATAATATAAAGCCAGAAACCTAATTATTTACTAGTAAGTATCAGTCACATTATGGCATAGTGTATAGATCTGATTAGACGAGGAAGGTTATTATTGTTATTAATTATAAAAGGAGAAGGGGTGGAGTTTATAAGTTGTACTTCTTCTCACTCCTTTTTGAATATGTATTATATGTCTTATGTTTAAGTGTTTTGTTTATTTATTTTCTTCTGTTTGACATTCATGTTCGAAATAAATACATCAATCAATCAAAACAGTGGATCTACAAACACACAAAACATTAGTAAAAGACAGAATATGGGTCAGATTTTACAGTTAGAAATGTGGAGTTGTTGTTATTTAGGTTACTGTGTTATTATTTTACTGGTCTGATTGTCTGCACTGACTTCTCCTTAGACATTTCAGGTTCTATTAAGTTTAAGTTATTCAGGGTTTTTTTGGAAGAATAGTTTGCAAATTTTACTTTTTTTCCACTAAAAAAGAGAACATTTCAAGTTGTCATGATATATAATTAATAATTAATATATATATTTTTTTCCTTTGACAGATTGATCCCATGGGCCAGATTAGACCCTTTGGTGGGCCTGTTTTGGTCCACGGGCCGTATGTTTGACACCCCTGGTTTTGATCATTCAAAGATGTGGAGAACTTGGATTTTTTACAGTTCAGGTCCATCCCAGTGGACATCAGGTCTGAAGACGCAACAGAAAGAAATGGATCATTTTTCAGTCAGTATGACATGGATAAAACTGTTGATGACGATGGTTTGTTGAATATTTATGTATTTATGACAAGTTAAATGAATTATGCCACAGTATCTGAATTTAAATATATACTTTAATTACTGTTAAACAGACTCTGAGTTCAAGTCATTCACTACATCATCGTCCAAATCTCTGCATTAAAACACATTCATCCTCAAAGTATGTTCATGTCTTTTTTGCATCTGTTATAATAATTTTAAACAAATCTAATAAAATCTTAACAAGTGACCTTAAACAATACAGCTTATGTCTGCGCTGGATGTTCAGTTTAGTGGGAAAAAACAAACAGGTGTTAAAGGGTTAAGATGAGGTCAAAGGTCATCTGATCCACTATGGCCTGTTGTTTAGCGCCATCTACAGTCAAGGTCTGAAGTTTACACAGAACTTCACTAAATACATTCAATATATATTCACTCTGTGGGTTTAATGACAACAAATACTACTAATATTTAAAAAAAAAAAAAACATTTCAAAGATAATGAACATTTCTGAAACACCAAAAGGACTTTTTCAACAAATAACGTGAAAAACTTACAGCTTTTATGAAGCAAAGGACACGATGAAGGCTGTGCATGTGATGGACAGAATTCCACTGGACGTCCATGTTTCTGTGAATCTGTATCTGTGAAGAAAAACAGACAGTGTTACTACACTGATGTACAAAAACAAGTATGAATATGAAAGAAAATAGATGAATGTTTGAGACCATTGTGTTCATTTGTGTTGAACTGTTTCCCTTTGAGAACACAGGTGACGGAAATGATGTACAAGTGAAGACTGAACATTTACATTTCACAATATGATCAGAGTTGGACAGAAATATTTCATAGAATTCCATTAACCACCTCCACCTTCTTTTCACCTTTTTCTGTCTCAGATGATCCAACTTTCAGACTTCCAACAAACCAATCAGTCAGTTCTTTCACAGTGAAGTTCACATCTGGGTCGTCTATGGAGCATTTTCTTTTCTAAATGGGACAGTTTTTGTTCTTAGTTTGTTTCCACAATTTCTTCAGGCAGTTTGAACAGAAGCTGTGGTTGCAGCTCAGACACAATTCATTTCATCCAGTGAAACTTGGATAAAATGACAATAAAACATCATCCTGACTTTTAGTTGGAATTTATTTACGCTGAACCTGTTCTCCATTGGAAACTCAACTCAACTCATCTGACTGGAATAAAATCAGGTCAAGTAAGACAAACAGATCAAACACAAACATCCCAGTTTTATCCCTTTATTCCATAAATGACATGAACATGACAATAAATGATTGTTCACCTAAACATTACAAATGTAAATAGACTGAACATGGGACAAAGTCTGCAGTCACTCAAATATATCAAATGTTTCTGTGATGTTATTCTCAGACTTGTGGGTCAAACTAATCTGTTGCAGATCTTCTGAAGCAGGAAACAGATGGAACTGTGGAAAATAACATGGGATTGTTTGAATTCAGACACATGAAGGTTCAACCTTTAACCTTTACAGAGAACCAGGACGTGGGTTTGACCTCCAATCACTGACAAGAAAAATCAATCACAGCGAGTCAAATGTCTGATTGAAATGTTTATAAAAGCTGTGAATCTGAAAGTAAAAGGTGTAAAAACTCCTGTTTCCTCTGTTTCCTTCTGTTTGTGTTCATGGAAATCTCACCACCTGATAGAAAATGAGTGCAGATAAATCCAACATAACATTATTTATGTGACAAGGAACCAAAACAGAGTGATAAGTCAGGTCCAAAGAGCAGAAGAATCAGTACCTGAACCCATATTACAACCAGAACCACCAACAGGGGTTTTTCCACACATGACCTGGAAACAGTTTCAAACTACTGAGTTTATGTACCATGAATCTTTTATTTTTACACTTCCTTGCCCACTACCCGCACACATTGCCAGTGAAAATTATTTTTTTTTGTCAATCCGTCCCTGCATATTTTTGCAGGTTATCTGTCTGGTAGCCCGGTGCAGGACTCTGGTGTTTCTCCTACTTTTAACCTCTTGATTCCCTTCACAATACCGCTGATGTTTCCTACAAATACCGGCTGCACATGAACGTACTTCCTGTGTGGATTCTGAAGTTCGACCCCTCATCTTAATGAACTGCAACGACCCATTTCTTCTTCTCAACTAAACCTGAAGGAAAACCATGAAAACTTCAATCTAGTTGCCTTTGTTTATTCCATGTACTTTGGGGCACACAGCACTGACACTTCCATATGTCCTCAGCCACTGTTGGCATGGAAACCAGAAGAAGATAAACACAAAGTCAGTCATTTTAAACTGTTTCTGGGTCATGTGTGAAAAACGCCAATTCACCTACATTTACTTCAGTACATCTGTCCTTTAACATCTGTTCACATCAGTTTATGCTAAAAACGTGGTGACAGAAATAAACGGCTGTAGATTAAAACACTCACATATGAACAAAAAGGAAAATATCTGTCCCAGGATATGTGTTCTAGTCAATGGGTTCAGAACCAGGACAATATGGAGGTTCAATTATTTAGTATTGATTCAAACTAAACCATCAGTTTCACATTAATAATCATTCTATAGTTGAATCTTATTGAAAAAAACCTGCAGGTTAATGTTTTAATAAGATGAATAAAATAAGACAAAGTGACTTTCATTTCATCTCATCAATTGTGATATGGATCGTATTAAATTGTAGTTGAATGTGACTTTAAATTTTGCTCTACAATGTCAGGTGAATATCATACATCATACATCCTGAACCAAAATGGAGAAGTCAAAAAGTAAGGTTGCAGGTTGTTTTGCTTGAAGAATCTTTTATTTTTGCAGATGTGTCCTTTGTACTGAGCAGTCAGTGTCAGGTCAGGTTCGTGTGTGCTGAACTCAGAGAAAAGGTCAGAAAAAGATCTTATCTTGCAGCTTTGTGGTAAAAGCGAGCTGAGTTCATCTTGATTATGAACTTAGGGACTTTCTGTGGTCAAGAATTGCTCAAGTGTTAGAACTAGACGTACTTATGGAAACTCTTTGTGGTTTAACTCTGCAGTGTAAGCTAAATTGGTGCAAATATCAAACCAAGGTGTGATTAACTCAGGTGAACTTTCTAATGTGTTTTTTGTTAGAATTATCTTACATGGAGTTATTGACGTAAGCTGTGACATGTTTTACCCAGCAACAAGTGTTCAACCAATCATTGAGATTATGTACCAAATATGGAAGTCTTCCAAGTGACTGAAGATTTTAAAATGTGATGATGAGATGAGACAAAAAAAAAGACAAATAGTGTGTTTGATGCTAGACTAATTGATAACTGACTTCTTTCCTTTTTGTAACCTTTTCCTATTTTTGCCTGAAGCAATAAACCAAACTATTGTTTTAACTTTTTAAAACCTCAAACATTCTCTTTGGTGACTTCTTCAATTTCTCCTGGTTTGGTCCTTCCATCCGAAACATAACTGGTGAGTTAATTTAAATTACGCGACCCCCCTCTGGGACAGCCCGGATTTAACCGGACAGCTGTTTTTATGGAACTACTGAAGTAAGGTGGAGGAACACTGGCGGTCATGTGTTCCGCATGGACACGCAGTTTTAAGTCAGAGCAAAGCAGAAAGAGTACCCGGTGTATAAAATATAAAGATGTCTGACGCGGTGAATTCATTAACCGAAATTTAATTGTGGTTTTTGAGATTTACTGTTACTGGCGTGTTCAAGACAATAAAAACCAACATATTATAAATCATTTCAGTGTTTGTTCCATTCGACTCAGTTAAACAGGTTTTATTCATTTCACATCTACATGTATCAATATGACTGGTTTTGGAAAAATGAAAACATAATCTATCGATCACATTTTCATTTCTCCATAAACAGAGAAATTTTCCTCTGGCAGATTTTAATATCAGTGGTTTTAACACCAGTGGTCTTTCCAACACTGAAATAAGGGTAGAGTTTCTCAGTGAAAGTGTCTCTGTAGGTGCAGATGTGAGTCTTATCTTCAGCGTTGTAGAAGGACACCTGCCCCCTGTTATAGTCCAGTTCAACTCTGATCCTCTGTGGACTCGTCTGCACTGTCACAGTCTGATTAAATCCATTAAAGTATTTTCCACTGTGATGTACTAAACACCAGATTCCATACTTTGGTGAAACACACACCTCTCCCTTCCTGTCAGCTGACTCTTTAACCAAACCTAAAGTCCATCCAGGATGGTCTCTCACCTCCACGTCCCAGCTGTGTTTCCCTGAGGTGAAGCTCTCAGATCCATAAACAGTGGTATATTTAGTGTTTCTCTCTGGATTGTCAGGAACCTGCTGATAAGTGTCTCCATTTCTCACACTGGTCAGATCATCAGACAGATGAAGCCATCCATGTGCAGTGTTTGGGTCCAGGATGACGGGGCTGAAGTGGACCTTGTCCCTCATCTTGTCCCAGACTCTGAAGGACAGGTTGCCCAGGTGTTTGTCCACATGGATCAGTGCTCCTGAGATCAGCTGTGGCTCTGACACTGAGCACTGGGCTCTGGCTCTGCTCTGAGTGTCTTTACAACTGATGAGGAATGGAGCGCTGGCTTTCTGCAGCTCTTCTTCAACAGCACAGATACTGTCTGACACAGAGGACATCTGCTCCTCAATCCTCTTCATCTCTCTCATCACACTCCTCCTCTTCTGCTCCTCTTCCTCCCTCAGAGCTGCCAGTCTGGACTCCTCTTCCTCTTTCAGGAACTGCTGGAGTTTGTTGAACTCTGCTCTGATCTGACTCTCTGTCCACAAAACCTGATTCTTTAAGTGTTTCATTATTTCCTCGTATGTTTTCTGTGTTTGCTTGTATTTCTTCTTCTTTTCCTGTAGAGACTTTAAGTCAGATTTCAGCTCATCCTTCATTTCAGAAACTGCTTCTTCTACAGGAACCACAGTGTGTTCACGTTGATGAGGAAAATCACAGACCAGACACACAGCTCTGTTTTCATCTTTACAGAACAGTTTAGGTTCTTCTGGATGTTTGCTGCAGACCACCTCCACCTTCTGTTCTCCTTTTTCTGACTCAGATGATCCAACTTTCAGACCCTCAGTAAATGATTCAGCCAGTTCTTTAAGAGCAAAGTTCACTATTATGTCTTTTGAGGATTTTCTTCTACAAACAGGACAGGTTCTGTTTTCCTTTTCTTTCCAGAATTTCTTCAGGCAGATTAAACAGAAGCTGTGGTTGCAGCTCAGAGACACAGGATCTCTGAACGTCTCCAAACACACTGGACATGTCAGATTATCTTCAACAACTTCAATCTTCTTCTCTGCCATTTACTCTGATATGTGAATTATCCTTTAACACACAGACTCACCAAATCTCTGTCCCTTTACATTTACAGTAAAATTCTCCTGGTCTGTGTTTCAGATCCAACACCCTGTAATGGTGTTTCAGCTCCGTTCGGGAATGTCAAAACTATTTTCATCAGTTTCATTTCTTCCTGGTCGTTACATCATTTACTCCTTGTCTTACTTTCATCCAGCAGATGGTGCTATTTACTTTGATAAACTAATGATCTGTTTCATCACTGCTCAGCTCAGTCAAATGAACAGTTAATCCTGTTAAAGCAGCAGCAAGGTACGATGTGGGTTTAATACCAGCTATATGAAGGTGTGAATATTGTCAAAGCAGCACAGTCACAATTACATTCACACTATTTTTACAGTTTTATCATAAAAATCTTATTCTTTATTCTATATTATTGTATACATATTTTTTCTATAACATGTGAGAGCTCAGGTTCAGCCAGAGTCAAATTCCTCTTTTTCAAAAACTTGGCCAATAAATCTGGTTCTTTTCTTTGTGTCACTTATAACTTTCTTTGTGTTTGTACTAACTTGTCCTGTTTCAACACAAACCTCTACAGTCAAGTTTAGTTACATGTGTCCAGTTTAGTTACACGTGTCCACTTTAGTTACACATGTCCATCCAGTTCACGAGACGACAACTCTCGGTCCAAGCATACATGGAAGTGACTATATCAGCCTTAAGTTTGACCTTTAACTCTAGTTTTGTTCGTCAACACCACGACCTAACGTTAAACGATCAAATCTTTTAACATCAGTGACGCTGAAATTCATATGTGTGAAGTCTGTGGAAACAGATTCAGAAAAAGGAAAGAGAAAAGGCCCATTTTAAAGAAAATGTGTAAATACAAAGAGTTAAACTGTGAGGACACAGACAGTGTTCATTAGGAACTGCAGGTATTCTCTAAACCAGTTACTGTTTATTAAATGCATTAAAGGGATCATTAGAAGGATATATCAGCCATGTTTGTGTCTTTACCCATGGAGAGGATCATAAAACATCACATCATCAGAACAACAGAGGCCCTGATGGACCCACTTCAGTTTGTTTATCGCACAAGCAGAGGCGCTGGTGATGCAAAAACATTCATTCTAGACTACGTTCACAAACACCTGGAGCTCCCTGGCTCCTCCACCAGACTGCTGTTTGATAACTTCTCCTTAGTATTTAACACCCTGCAGCCCCACATCCTGGCCAATAAACTCACGTCCCACTTTCACCTGGATGACCACTTATTCCTGTGGATTCTGGACTTTCTACTGACAGGTCACAGAAAGTTCTGATCAACTACTCCCTTTCTGAACTCTGTTTCACTTCATCTGGCTCCCCCCAGGGCAGTGTGCTCTCACCCCTGCTCTTCATCCATTCACTCAGCCCAGCTGCCACCTGGTCAAATATGCAGATGACACAGTTCTCCTGTCAGGTCCCTCACAAAACCACAGACCAGTTCTACAGGAGTTTGTTGAGTGGTGTGACAGACCAAACCTGGGACTAAACGTCAGAAAAACCAAAGACATGGTGGTGACCTTCTCTGTGTAGCAGATGGATCTAGCTGCTGCAGTCACCACCACCATCCATGGGAACCTGGTGGAGGTGGTCAAGGACTACAAATATGTGGGCGCCATCTTTGACAACCTGTTGAAATTCTCCTACAGCGCAGAGGAGACTCTCAGGAGGTGTCAGCAGTGGCTAGACCTCCTTAGGGAACATAGTTCCTTTGGAGTCTGCACACTTTATTAGTCCTGTATAGAGCATCATGACATTCTCCAGAACCTGCTGGTTTCACTGCATCAGCCAGAACACAAACTGACTGCAATGTGCTCTAATGCCACATTTCCACTACATGGGACAGACTTGACTCGACTCTGGTACCAGGTACTATTCCTGGAGACTGTTTCCATTACAGGATACTACCGACTTTAGAGTACCTGGATGTCATAGCAACGCATTGCGGAACTTCCGTAATGTCTGCTCAGACAGTTGCTGATAAACTCGCTCATTGCGTGTTGTACCATCAAGCTCACACTGAATTTTTTCGTTGGCCACCAAGGACAGAAATGTCTGAATCTCCTCGACCGACCACGGTGTAGTTTTGTGGGCTGCCATCATGTGGATTAACCTACTGATATATTTACTGTAAACTTCAGCATCTGTTTTTTTAATTAGTGGGTCGCACATTAATAACATCAGGGTGCAGAGACAACTCTCTGACCAGTCAGTGGTCTGCAGTGTTTACGTGTCATCTTTTAGTATCTCTTGGAACCTCAGTGGAGTAGATACTAAAAAACTAGTACCAGGTACCAGATTCCAGGTTCTTTGAAGTCATGGAAAGGCAAAAACGCTGAGTTGACTCGAGTCGAAGCGGTACCACGTAGTGAAAACGTGGCATAAGCTCATTGGCCTGCCTGTCAGAACTCTGGCACTCAGCACTGAAGGAGCTCCCCTTCAGATGGGGTCTGCACTGCCCCGCCCCCAGAACCCAGAGGAGGAGGGGCACCTCTGACCCCAAAGCCATCCTGCTCCTCAGGTCTGCTCCCCCCCTGAAACATCCTGCCCCCCCCCCCAACACCCTCTGTCTCCCACTATCACACCCACAACACAGATCACTCTTCCCCCACTCCCTCCAGTCCCCTCCCCCAATCTGTCTCTCACACACACACAAACTCAGACCGCTAAACTGAAGAGACTCTCCCAACACACACACACACACACACACACACACACACACACACACAAACTCAGACCGCTAAACTGAAGAGACTCTCCCAACACACACACACACACACACACACACACACACACACAAACTCAGACCGCTAAACTGAAGAGACTCTCCCAACACACACACACACACACAAACTCAGACCGCTAAACTGAAGAGACTCTCCCAACACACACACACACACACACACACACACACAAACTCTGACTGTTGAACTGAAGAGACTCTCTCTCCCCCTTAAAAAACCAGATCAACATGCACCTTCA
This sequence comes from Sphaeramia orbicularis, assembly GCF_902148855.1. Classification (NCBI taxonomy): domain Eukaryota; kingdom Metazoa; phylum Chordata; class Actinopteri; order Kurtiformes; family Apogonidae; genus Sphaeramia; species Sphaeramia orbicularis. The sequence continues at coordinate 1,330,486 of NC_043965.1, read as the reverse complement.
GTCTGTTTTGTATCGGTCTCCTGCTGTTGTTTTATTATTATCTATAACCCACTACTAATTCAACAACAACATGTAAACATATAACCCTTAAAACTCCTGCTGACATTTCACTGTCTGCACTAGATATACTGTGTATAAATTGTTTACTTCACTAATTAGGTCTATTTTTAATAAGTGTCCTGTTTTTATACATACTGTCCTGTTTTAAAGTCATGCTGCTCATACATGCCTTAAATTGCCCCTTGGGGATGAATAAAGTTGGTTTATGTTTTTTTTTTTCATTCTTTTATTTAATTTTTTTTTTCTTTTCCTCAGTTTACTCAATGTTTGTTCTAGTTATTGTTGTTATTATGGTTATTGTTGTTGCTGAGGTTTGTTTGTGTGAGGGCCTTTGCCACCCCTCCCTCCCTCCCTTTTGCTTTCTCTTTCTCTCTTCCTCCTTTCTTCTCTTTCTCTCTGTTTCTTTCTGTCAGGTCCGGCATCAAGATGTTGTTCAACAAAATCCAAAATAAAGACAGTGGAATATCAAGGGGAGCCTTATATACTTTATAAAGTTCCCCTTGGCAAAGCAAACATGTTCAGCGCAACAAGTCAGCCAGACCACCATTCTGCTGTTATGATGCTGGAAAAGACAGGAAAAAAAAAAAGTTTACTAACACATATACTAAACTTGGTCTACTGCCGGATTGCTTTGCCAGCCACACCATGGTAATCTTCCCTGTATCATTCCAAGTTTAGCAAAACTTTGTGTAGTAAATAAGATCTAAATAGAAAAATAATCAGTACCTACACAGTTTATCCAGTGCAGACAGTGTAAAGTAAATATAAAAACAGGGCACTTACTAAAAGAGAATTACTTAGAAAAATAAACAATTTATATTCCTATTTAACTAATTAAGTCTATTTTTAATAAGTGTCCTGTTTTTATACATACTGTCCTGTTTTAAAGTCATGCTGCTCATAAATTACCCCCTGGTCAAAAATGAAGTTTTCTAAATCGGACTCTTCCTGTCTCTACTTTTCTGTTGAAGGTTTACAGACATCCAACTCCAGAGTCAGACTTTAGTTTGAATGAGGATCTACAAGGGTCATGTGAGGAGCAGAAGACTGGAAACGATTGTCCTCCATTTTAATTTCAGCCAATCACAACAGGCTAAAGTCAATTCAGCCCCGCCCATATTTCCCATCATGCATCTAGATATTTCATACCAAACAAAAAAGACCTGAATAAACACTCAAACCAGGACAGATTCAGGTGCATTTGGACTCATTATGGTCTGTAATGTCAGAGTCTGTCTGTGTGTGAGTTCTGTTATGGGTTCAACCATCAGACAGAGGTCTAACGGGTCAGAACCAGATCAAACCTGACCACAGACAGTTTCCCTATGTGTTAATTCACTTTACACTGATGTAGTTACTTTGTTTTGGGACATTGGTGTGGACCTGTTGTATGTGCTGTGGTTGTTTGTGATATTTAGTTTCCATTCTGTTGTGTTCCTGTGTGTGCCTTAAGGCGGCCATACACTGTGCGATTATTTCGATCGTTGCACGCAGCTTCATCTCAAACTGTGCGAATCAGTCGTACAGTCAGACTCACGATTCCTGTTCTCACACTGTACGGACCGACGCTCGTATGCGACCTGACTGCTCACACTGTAGGACCATACACCACAGGACGCACCACACGTTTGAGTGTTGTATCCAGAAATACAACGTTAAAATACCAAGGAATCCGTAAGAGTGCATAGACGATTGTGTATTGGCGTGAGCCACGAAATGGTAGAGCTAAACAAAAACCAACAAGCCGCTTTGGTAATATGTGCCATTATCTGTGAGGAATCAAAAAAGAAGAAAAGACAACGATGTGTTTGGTGCAGGCATTGTTTGTCCAGACGTGGACAGTATGGGCTGTCATCCTACAGCAGGAACTAGAGGTAAGCTGCAAAAGCTAAACTGCACTAGGACAACAGACAGCTACTGTTAGCTTGTATGCTACTGTACGCGTCTGTGTTCGCGCATGCACAGTGTGAGAATTTGAGGCCCATCGGTTCGTGGCACTGCTTTGACAGTACGATACACTCACGAGGAGCGAGCAGGATTTCAAACAGCTCAGTTTTCCTTGCGAACACACGATTGCTGGTCATGAGGTGGTCGTGAGGTGCTAATCGCTTCTCTTTACCCCATGTACACTGCACCAAGCACCACACACGATTAGAGGCACATCTGGCCCGATCCTAGAAAGACTCGCACAGTGTAAGGCCGCCTTAACTGTGCTGTTTTGCACAGCTGTGTTGAAGGGCAGTGATCAGCTTGACTGTGTCCACCTGCTGGAAGTGAAGGGCTGGGCTTATGGAAAGGCCTCAGCTCCTGCTGCTCTCTGTCTTCATTCTTTTCCTCAGCTCACCAGCAGATCACACAGCTTTTTGCTGTTTTTTTTTTCTTTTTTTTTTTTTTTTAATCAATAAATCACTTCTTTTTTTGCATTCAGTCTGGTTTTGTGTCCTCCTTTATGTTATGACTCTGAGCCGGTCATAACATAATGGGGGCTCATCCAGTTGAAGTAGGTCAGTTTATTTTTTTACCTCTAGACCATTGTTTTTCACTTTTTTTCAGTCAGCGGGTTCATGTACATGTCACCACATGAGGTAAGGTTTTTTTTTTTTTTTGTACAAGTTTACCTGGTTCAGTCAGTCGGCGGGTGTTGGTGTTACCTCCACCACTTTATTGTTTTTGAGCAGTAACCCTGGGGTGGCCCCTGGCGTGCCCGGGAAAGCCGACGAAGATAGTTAGGTTTTAGTCAGATAGGGTAAAAGTCAAAGGTAGAGAGGAAACCAGGTAAGCTGTAGAGAAGGTTAGTTAGGAACGGCAGTTTCTGATTCAGTGATGGCATGTGGTGTCATGTACTGGCCTGGGTTTTCACTCACACCGTGTTGTGAGTTAGAGGAATCTGTTTTAGGCGCAGTAGTTTAAATGCTAGGCTGTAGTTGTGTTCCTCTGGAACATTTGTAACCCTGGAGCTCATGCGTTTTTTGTGAGTGGTGTTTTTTTTTTGTTGTTGTAGTCGCATGGTTTGTGGGACTTCATTTTGTGTAATCTACTTTCTTCCTGTGGGGAGGGGTAGAGTTTAGTGCTTGAGTTGTATTGACTCATGTACGGGTGGCAGTAGTCATACTGTTTCCATACTGTGTGCAGGGAATAGTTGTGGAGTTATCAGCCCAGTGTGTTTTTTGTTTTGGGGTTTTTTGTTTTTTTTTTGTTAAGTTTTTGATTGCTTCCTTCTGGCTTTGTGTAGGTCTGTAGTGATATTAACTGTGCTTTGTCTCATAACGCTGGTTCTGTGTGGATGTGTTATGTGGAGTTGTGCTGGTTTGTTTCCAGTTTGAGGCTGTTAATTGGCCTCATCTGTGTGGTAGTGTTACATTGTGTTGTACTGGTCTGACGTTTGTGGTTTCTTACATTTCTCTTAGGTTTCCCAGTTCTACTTTTTGCCTTCACAGACTCATTCTTGTTAGTTCTGATTTCAGTATGGATGTTGATCTGAAAAACATTTGTGAAGTTCCTACTTAGAGGGCAGCTGTTTTAATGTACTAAAGCACAGCTAATGTGCATCACAAAGCATTATCACATTGCAGCTGCATCAACTTCTCCTAAAGAAGAACTTGGATCAAGAATAATTACAGCACTAGTGGAACAGGGAGTCTGGATGTGGCCAGACCATTTACCTGAGGTTTCGTTTGGGTTTCATTTGGTGTTTGTCATTGGCTCTGGTCTCAAGTGAAACCGACCAATGGCTGTAATCCTCAATGGAACATGCAATGTTTCATTGGTCGGTCTCACTGTACTAACCCCTCCCCCTTGCCAAAAATCCCTCCTCCTTCCACTCAGACTCAGCGGAGGTCATTTTCAAGTCCGCCTCTTGAATTGAGTACATCTCTGAGCACTAGACCTGGTAAAAGTGAGTTTAAACATTATGTACTTGTGTGACATGCTGTGTTTAGAGCACTGTGTTGAAAAAGTAAGTCTAAGTATGCTTTAGCTGTGTTTAAAACTGAACCAGCTATTGGCAGACGAATTGGCATCTGCCGCCGCCAGTTAAAATACTTGGAAATTGTCATGATCTGTGCCGGTGTGGCCTTCAGCTCCTCCCTCTCCTCATCTAACCATCATCTGACTCACCTGCTGGCACTGCGTGGCTGCAGCCAATTACCTCCCTGCCTATTTAAGGCTTAGGTTTGCAGCTATGCAGCGCTGGTCTATTCCTCTCCATTGCCACTCCATAACCCGGACATTCATTCATCTCCTCTACGGACTCTGACCCAGGTTTTGTGTTTTTCCGTTGTTTAGTTTTCATTTATGTTGAATAAACTTGTGTTTTTTTCCCTTCAGTACTGTGCATTTGAGTCCTCTCATTTCCCCCTGTTGTGACAGAAAAAATACACAAAACCAAAAATACACAAAACCTGGGTCAGAGTCCGTAGAGGAGATGAATGAATGTCTGGGTTATGGAGTGGCAATGGAGAGGAATAGACCAGCGCTGCCTAGCTGCAAACCTAAGCCTTAAATAGGCAGGGAGGTAATTGGCTGCAGCCATGCAGCGCCAGCAGGTGAGTCAGATGATGGTTAGATGAGGAGAGGGAGGAGCTGAGAGTCACACCAGCACAGATCATGACAGGAATCTGTTAAAATGCGCTGAAATCATAACCACACCAACTAGTTAAGGTGGTAAAGGTCTACATATGTTAGTTCTAGATGGGAGTTTAAAAATATGAAGTTTAAATGTGCTTTAGATGTGTTTAAAAGCGAGCCGGAAATTAGCACATTGTAAACGTGTAATAATGAATGAATTACTCGTCACCACTTCGTTAAAATCTGTAAATCCATGTACAGGGGTTGGACAAAATAATGGAAACACCTTAAAACATCAACAAAATATAATTTAATATGGTGTAGGTCCGCCTTTTGCAGCAATTACAGCCTCAATTCTCCGAGGTATTGATTCATACAACTTGTGAATTGTTTCCAAAAGAATTTTCAGCCATTCTTCAGTTAGAATACCCTCCAACTCTTTTAGAGACGATGGCGGTGGAAATCGACGTCTTACTTGAATCTCTAAAACTGACCATAAATGCTCAATAATGTTGAGGTCTGGGGACTGTGCCGGCCATACGAGATGCTCAACTTCATTAGAATGTTCCTCATGCCATTCTTTAACAATTCTAGCTGTATGGATTGGGGCATTATAATCTTGAGGTGAAGGTGTTTCCATTATTTTGTCCAACCCCTGTAAGTGATAATGGAACCTGCTGCTAGCTGTTGTAAGCCCTCAGACATGTGTTTTAATTAAATTCAATTCAATTTTATTTGTATAGCCCAATATCACAACAAGGTTATCTCAAAGGGCTTTACAGAGTCAGTTGGATGTAAACAACAGTCAAATAAACAGCAAGAAAATGAGTAGTGTCCAGGGCATCCCCTGTCCTTAGACCCTCCTTCTCAGCAAGGAAAAACTCAAAACCCAGTGGGAAAAAGGGAGAAACCTCAGGGAGAACCACAGTGAAGGAGAGATCCACTCCCATGGACGGACAGGCTAGAGATGCACCAGGACTGATGGACGTCCATTTGCAGATGTAGTTCTAGTCTGCAAGGATGCAGTAGGGTGGGCACATGGGGGGTCTATCCCGCTGGATGAGACAGGCAGGGGCGAGGAGGCCCATCCACAGCGGTGAGGCTGAGGACGTCCATCCAGACAGGTGGGGGAGGGGGTCAGGACACAGGACAGGGCAGGACACAGATGGGTCAGCGCAGATCCTGTCGTCATTGGCTCCCAAACGGTTACAACTGAAAAAATAGCCACTCCCCCGGAGGGGAAAGGGGACACCAGGTGAATAGTACTGCACAGACTAAGTTGGCTAAATATTAAAAATATAAGTGCAGACAAGAATGGTACGTAGAACCAGAAACAGGAGATAGGACTCAGTGCCTGGACTTCCCCCAGCATTCTTGCTCCTAGGGCAGCTTAGACTGAACTGTGGGTTTAGTCTGGTTTGAACTAGCCTGACCAGAAGCTTTTTCAAATAGGAACGTTTTCAGCCTGACCTTAAATGTACAGACTGTGTCGGCCTCTTTAATGTTAGCTGAAGCTGATTCCATAAAACAGGAGCTTGGTAACTAAAGGCTCTAGCTCCTACTGTACTTTTACAGACCCTGGGAACTACCAGTAGACCTGCATTCTGAGAACGAAGGGTTCTGTTGGGATGGTACGGCACCAGAGCATCTCTGAGATAGGAGGGACCCATACCATTAATGGTCTTGTATGTGAGGAGGAGGATTTTGAATCTAATTCTAAACTGGATTGGAAGCCAGTGAAGGGCTTGGAGCACAGGGGTGATGTGGTCTCTTCTATTTATTCCTGTTAGTAGTCTCGCTGCCACGTTCTGAACCAGTTGAAAACTTTTTAGAGAGCTTTTAGGACATGCTACGAGAAGGGAGTTACAGCAATCTAATCTAGACGTAACAAACGCATGAACTAATTAGACTACTAATTATTTAGAGTACTGTTTCTTAATAGTAAGTGTAAGTATGCTTTAGTAATGCAGATGAGGCACCTGATAGTGAATGAATGGACACGTGACTTTCATTCATTCAACAAACATATTATAATGGGTTAATTTCACATCTCCACAGGGAATGTCAACAGTGTAGGGTTAGAAGCAGTGTGATCAGCTCAGGGTGGCCGAAAAAAAAAAAAAAAAAAAACTTTAAGTCAAGTATTTATGTTAAGGCTGGCTGGTCAAGTTAACAGGGCCTAGTATGAGTCACAGGAAGCTTTCCAAAATAAAACAGGATGTAGAATTTGTCAATATTTTTTTTCTTGTTCTATTATTATTATTTCAGCATTGTATTTGTATAGGTCTTTAATTGCTTAGCAGTGTATAGTTATAGGTTACAGTGGTTTAATAATTTGTCTTATAGATACAGCAGAAATGTTCATTTTAAAACACAGATTAATGCAGCAAAATGTTTCAAATACAGGGAAAGAAGGATTAATACAGTAGTGACTATGATTTTAAACTAGATGGTGAGAATGTACTGAAATTTCATATGAAAACAGACTTTAAACTTTCAAAGAAAACAACAGATAGAACGTGGTAAATGATTTTGAAGTCAAAAGGCTTTTTTTATGTCCACAGGGAATGTTCACAGTGTAAAGCTGTAAGCAGTGTGATCAGCTCAGTGTGTCTTTTGTTCACTAATAAACATTCTTTCCCCTTCTCTTCTTTCTAATGTGTTGTAGAATGGCCTTTTGCCCCAATTTTAACTTTGAGGCCGGGTCTTCAGACCTGACCCTTAGGCCCTCTGTGGCGGCCCTGGCGTTGGCACGGCAGCACCGGCAGGAGGGTGCCACCGCCTGGCGGATCCAGCCGGCCAACAGGGTGCAGGCGGAGGCGAGGGCCCGTGTGGCGGAGAGGGGAGGTGACCCCAAGGACCCGCAGGCGGTGCTGGCCGAGAGCAGGCTCCAGTTCGGCCAGTACCGTGGGCAGTCCTTCCAGTGGCTGCTCAGCAATGATGTGGGGTACGCGTGTACCATCATCGCGTCCCACATCAAGGAGACGGAGAGTGGGGACGCTGTCCAGACGCCCCTGATGAAGAACAAAGACGCCCTCGTGTCCTACGCCAGCCTGTTTCCACCAATGGTGACAGCCATCGCCAGGCGTAGGATCCGTGAGGGTGGGGTGTCTCAGAGGGCTCTGGACAACAAGCTGGTGGGGTTCGGTCAGCACGGCCACAGGACATTCAAGTCCCTGTATGAGGCAAAGGACCGTGAGAGCCGAACGTAAGTATACTGTGTGTGTGTGTGTGTGCGCACGTGTGTGTAATAACCACGTGTGTTATTACTATCTTTACAGATACGTGCAGTGGGTCAGGGAGCAGTCAGTGAAAGCGGGGTCCAGGATGGCGGAGCTGAGGCAGTATGTGCTGGATCGGGATGCAGAAGCCCAGCCTGCACACAGCCCCCCGCCTCCATGTATGTACTATGTCAGTGTATTGAATGTGTGCTTGTAAAACCCCTTTGGTGCGCATTGTCAGTGTATGTGTGTTTGGTTGGTTTGTGAGCAGGCGCCTCAGCCACAGGCCCTGCTGAGCTGACTGACGCGGAGATGCTCTCTGCTGCCGTGGAGGTCGACTCTCACCGTTCTCAGGGTGAGTATGCATTACTGTGAATATCCAACTATCTGGTGTGTATATTTGTGTGGCGCCTGTGTAATGCGTAACTTTATTATGTTCTTTTAGACTCACACAGGGACACCCCACCAGCCACAGTCCCCACCTCCTCCGTTGCTGAGCAGCCACTGGAGCATGTCACCCCCCCTCTTGCCACAGTCAGGCCTCCTGTCTCCGGAGCACAGGTATATTTAGTGATGTGTGCGAACGTGCTCGTTTCTATTTTGCATTGAATTCAGAACACTAACAGTCTGCCGCTGTCGTGTGTTTCAGCTGCTGCCTCGTGGCTGGCTGTCCACACTGCTGGAGGAGCAGCACGACTGGGTGGGCCAGGCGCTGTTTAGGAGGACAGCTGGCGGGAAGGTGGTCCTCACCACTGAACTCCGCCTGTGGTGGTATCCACCGGGTGCCCGGCTCCTGTACACACAGCCCCCCGCCACACCCCACCCCTTCTTCCAGCGCCCCTTCTTCCTGTGGATGCCCTACAGGATGTGGGCATACTGCCTGTCTTGCCCTGTCTGTGAGGGCAAGTTTGCGGGCGCTGGACTGTACAGGACCGTCCGGAGGGTCCTGGACAGGAGCGGCTGGTACTTTATGGCCACAGAGTACCTGGAGTGCGGCTCCTGTCACAAGAAGGTGCCTAGCTGGTCGCAGGCCATCTTAGATCAGCTGGACCTGGGCCACCGTCTGCAATTCCCAGCTGTTCTCACGTACAAGTAAGTTACATTCATAAGTTCTAACACAATGATGCACTAGTGTATTTGTTTGTTTTTTTTCTCTACTAACTTCTGATTTTTCCTTTCCAGGCTGGCCTGCGACAGAGCAGTCATTGGACAGCTGAAGGAGCGCACTCTGGGGAACAGTGCGTCTCGCCTCCGTGCCTCCTTGGTGGAGGAACATACTGCGGAGTGGATGGCACGGTCAATGGCCTACCTGTCTGTCCTCACCAAGCTCCGGGCGGCGAGCGCGGTGCCGCTTCCCGTCATGCACCCGGTGCCCAGCTTGCACTGGTTTGTGTCTGTCTACGTCCATTCAGCTTTACCCAGGCTGGATGAGACAAAAGCCAAGGTCCCATCAGTGTTTGGTGAAATCTTGAAAATGGACTCCACCAAGAAGGCAAGCTTTCAGCTTTCTTTTAGCCCAGTGTAACTACTGTTGGGTTTGGCGTGCGGTGAGTCTAAATGTTGTGCACCGCTGTGTTACAGGTCACCAAAAAGCTGGCGGGTGCTGCTGCCGGGACGGCCGCCTGGGTCACCGACTAACATGTTTGAGTGTAAATCAATTGTTACTTGTTAGACAAGAAGGGGTTTTTTTTGCATATTATCTCCATGAAGTGAGTAGACAGTTCTTCTCCAGCTGACTGTAATTCAGATCATTACTGTAACTTTGTCCACTACAACACAGTGGACACTTATGCATGATCCCATACACTGTAATTCAGATCATTACTGTAACTCTGCTGTTCTTGTTAAACCTGATCTGCACTAACATGTTTGAGTGTAAATCAATTGTTACTTGTTAGACAAGGGTTTTTTGTTGTTTTTTTTTGCATGTTATCTCCATGAAGTGAGTAGACAGTTCTTCTCCAGCTGACTGTAATTCAGATCATTACTGTAACTTTGTTGTTCTTGTTAAACCTGATCTGCACTAACATGTTTGAGTGTAAATCAATTGTTACTTGTTAGACAAGAAGGGTTTTTTTTGCATATTATCTCCATGAAGTGAGTAATTGCTAGCATTAGAATATGTTAAAATGTGAGAGGACATCAGATTAGCAGCATTAAAAATGTTTTTATTTAATTGTTTTCATATCACCTTCTGATATTGGGTTTTAAACACGTTTCTTTACTTCAAAAATTAAATGCATGGATATTTTTGTAACTCCATGGGGAAAAAAAACTCAGTTGCATTGTTTTTTTCATGGCTAAACATTGAAGAAAAAAATCTTGACTAAGGTTCTCATAATTCGTGCATGAAAGGGTTAATATTACTTGATATATATATATATATATATATATATATATATATATATATATATATATATATATATATATATATATATATATATGTTCAGTTTGTTTCAATTTTTTAAAAATAATTTCTGCCCCCTTTTCATTTATCTGTTTTAAGTTTGAATCAAGCAAGCACACAATAAATGTTTTTTTGACATTTATTCTGTTACATTAGCAAATAAATACATGACTATCACTTCAAAACCTAAATTTTTCCACAGTTAAAGTGGCCTCAGCTTCTCCACAGTACTTTTCCACAGTTACAACAGCCTGAAATTTCCCACAGTTTAGACAACAGCCTAAACTTTTCCACTCAGTTTCACACATCAAGGTTAATTGGCCTAGCCCCCCCATCAAAGTAACACCTTTGAGGTACAAGGTAGTCACACGACCCAGAGTAACCCCCTTTAGATCAGCCCCCTCCCTCATCTCTGTATGATACCTTTGAGGTACAAGGTAGAGTCACCCCCCTTTTAGACCAGCCCCCTCCCTTCTGCTGAACTCTGATCTTTAAGACATCACATTGACTGCTTCAGTTCAGTACTTCACCATGGAAGGGAGGAAGGTGACCCAAAAGCTGAAGTACATCAACAATGTGCCAGAGGGTATGTAACAGTTTGTATAATTGCTGTTTATTCATTATTGTTTTTGCAGTATTCTTTTTTTTTTCATTAATTTAACAGTTCTCTATTGCATTTTTTTTTACACCTTTTTTCAGACTCTGATGGCTCTTCGTCCTTGTTGTCCTCTCTCCCTACCTCTGATGAGCTGTGGACAAGAGGCATATCACCCTCTCGCTCCTCATCTCCGTCTCCTCCGGTCAGGAGGAAAAAGCTGGCACCAGAGGCAGCCTACCAGGTGCACGGTGCACAGGCGGAGGAAGACCCTCCAGAAAGACTTGGAGGTGCTCAGCCGTGCCAAAGGGCAGCAGCAGAGCCAGCCTGGGGATCCCTGCCACATCTGTGGTGAACCCCGGACACTGCAGGGAGGCCACGCGCTGTATAAGGGTCAGTACTTCTGCCCAATGGAGGAGGGCCCTGGAGGACGCACTGTCCAGCAGTGGCTGGAGGCCCAGGGTGCTGCAGACAACGCGGGCGACATCCCCAGGACCACAGCCTGGAAGTTAATGAAGAGGGTGGAGGAGGAGGAGGAGAGAAAAATGACAAGCAGCAGTTCTCTCCCCAAAAAAAGGAAACCTCACAAAGTATTCACCTGCCAGCTGTGTGGCTATCCACGCCAAAAAGATTATGGCCACAGCCAGTATGATGGAGAGCACTTCTGTGCTCTGTATGCTGGCAAGACTCCGGAGCTCTGGCTGGCAGAGAAAAGACAAGGTAAACCCTGATTTGTAAATAGTTGTGTGTGTGTGTGTTTTTTCTTTTTTATTATTATTATTATTATTATTATTGTGTGTTTTCTTTTTTATTATTATTATTGTGTGTGTGTTTTCTTTTATTATTATTATTATTATTATTATTATTGTGTGTTTTCTTTTTTATTATTATTATTATTATTATTGTGTGTGTGTTTTCTTTTATTATTATTATTATTATTATTGTGTGTGTTTTCTTTTTATATTATTATTATTTTATTTTTATACAAAAGACTAATTTGTAAATAGTTGCGTGTGTGGTTTCTTGTTCTATTTATTACATTTTTTTACAATATATTTATTGTTAATATATTTTTATAATACATCTCTTATATCGTCAAATCTGCGTGTGTGTCCCGTTATTTATTTATTTATTTATTTATTTATTTATTTTTATTATTATAAATCTTTATTTACTTGCTGGAAAATCTAAATCTTTGATTTAATTGCTGGAAAATCTTCGCCCCGGTTGACCTACGGTGACCCCCCGGTCTCGGCTGAACCGCGGTGACCTCGGCCCCGGGCGACCTGCGGAAACCCGGCCCAGGGGTGTAGGCTTACTCGCGCGGGCTTTACGAAAAGACAGAAGGGGGGTTTGATTGACGGGGGGCGGGTGAAAGCTGCCGGGAGAGGGCGTATCGTTCCCATTTTCGACCCTGGGAGCGCGCGGACGATCCCAGGACGCTGCGCGAGCCGCTCTTTCCAGCACCTTTCGGTTCGACTGCAGCCGGGTCCGGGCCCCGGGGGAGCTTGCGGGCCCGAGCCCGGGCGCCCCCTGCCAAGCCACACCATGCTAATCTTCTCTATCGTTCCAATTGTAGCATAACTTCTTTTGATAAAACAGATGACCTGCTTTTGGCGGAGGTCTGCACTCTCCAAGTGCTTTTCTAGTTTACTAAAGTGATGACTGTCTGACTTGCAGATTCATCAAGTGGCTCAAGAAGACACCGTAGCCTGGGACCCCGATGAACGCCGCCAAGAAGTACATCCTGCGCCGAGACATGAAGTAACCTACGGCAACAGCTGCCGCCCCCACCCCTGGCTCCCGTGGCAGCAGCGGCACCACCACTACTGCTCCCACCCCCCGTCCTTGCAGCAGCACTGCCACCGCTGTCCCCCCCCCCCCCCCCCCCTTCTCCAGCAGCAGCCCTGCCACCACCGTCACTGCCTCAAGGAGGTCGGTCGCTCTCGCAGTCTCGGCTTTGCTGGGTCGGCGTTTCATCAGCCCAAGCGAGCTGCAAACCAAGGTCAAAAAGACAATGACCACGACCGCAGCACGGCCTGTAGTCCCAGGTAGTAACCCTGTTGTTTTTCTTTCATCTCAACGCTTGACAGGTTTTGTGTATACAATTCAATCAAAATTGTTCTTCTCCAATAGCGGTGTCTAAACCTCAGCAAGACCACCTCCCCTTGGTTCCGTCGCACCCCGATGTGACAGACCAGGAGCTGGTCCAAGCAGCCCTTGACGTTGAAATGGGTAAGTGACGGCAGACGTCGAATGATTTTGAGATTAACGTATTATTTCACACACTGCATAGTAACTACTGGCTTTTTACTTGCTTGTGAATAAAGCCGGTGTTTAACAGATTAAGGTGGGTCGCCAGGGAAAGTCTAATGCACGGCCCACTTCGGCATAG